>NW_020955610.1:883532-989488 GCF_003031625.1 Empidonax traillii | reverse complement strand
CATTACTGAATTTTTCACAAACTGAAAAATCCTTGATTTATAAACTCTGGATGTTTTTGTATCAGTGAAAAAAATGTAATAACCTGGATCCTGTGGGGAAGTGTTTTATTTGTTCATTGGGAGATTTTGTATGGAAAGTCTGGATTTCTTATATGAAACAATGTATTGTCAAAGAACTGAGATTCAGCTATTACCTTTATACATGCTGTGAATATTACAGTAGAGTACTTAGACTACCTGTAGGGTAAAGTGTTCTTTAAGTAGAAGTATTCAAAATTTATTGTGAACATTATATGTCTAAAAAGTTTGGTAGAGTTGTACCTAGGTATTTAAATTTGAGTATGTTAGATGTTAGGTAAAAAATCTGAAGGAGTGGAAACCGAGATTCCAATGAAATATTAACTATTTTCACGTTTGATGATATATGCAATATTTTATTAATATTTTTATGTTAGAAAGAAACATTTGTGAGTAGGAGTTGACTGGCTCCCAAATGGCAAAAAGAAGAGATCATAACTAATGTATGATGTAAGTAGAATAAATGAGTGTTTATGTAGGTGATAATGAGGCAGAAATTTTAACCAAAGAATTATCCATTATTCTAAAGTAGTGGTTTATACTAGTTTTATTTGTTGCATTTCACAGAACATCATATAGTTATTCAAGAAAGCAAAAATGCACGATGGTATAATCTGCACATTTTCTGTAAAAGTATTTTTAGTATGTATGTTAGCCCATGGACACACCCCACCCCACCCTTGAGATCCGTTCTTTCCCAGCTCAGCAGGCTTTCATTTTGCCTGTTTTGAATGGAAAAATAAGGGTTTGAGCAATTAATTTCTTTCTGTGAAAAGAAGCATAATTTAGGAAACTGAGGTTTAAAAATCTTCAGATGATACAAACTCTCAGAATTCCCAAGCAGACAACTTTGTGGGTTTTAACCAGGGAGAGAAATATTATAGTTTGAATACACAGCACTACAAACTTAAGGGAGTGCAAACTCATTTGTTTCATATACCTTTGGAACTCCTAGCACAAATTTCCTACTGGACCTCATATAGCATGATGCTCTTTGCTAAGGCATCTACTGTGGTGAATCACCAAAAAATGCATATTTCATCAGGACAGCTTTGATTTTTAAAATTATTTCAGAATGGTCCAATTTTATGTTGAGGCTATTTATTTTTTAATCATCCATTTTTCTGAATTAATAACATTTCTAAGCCAAATAATTCATAGAATCATAGAATCACAGAATTAACTGGGTTGGAAGAGACCTCTGAGATCATCAAGTCCAATCCTTGATCCAACCCCACTGTGATTACTAGATCATGGCACTCAGTGGGGTTGTATTATTGCAAATACATTGAAATGCTACAAGATTTGATGAATGGTGGACTAATGATTTGAGAATTTTCTGATTCTGCCATCATTACTTCTACTTCTCCCATGTTCCTCTATTCACAAAAAATTAGTTTTTAAAAAATCTTCATTTTTTCAGTTAAAACAATTTTTGACACAAGAATCCTTGTAAAGGCACGCTAGCCATCAGCTATGTTGTTAGTACACATTTATTAAAGTTTTTACTGGCATTTGAGCACAGTCCACTGCCTGATTTGAAATGGTAGTGAACTATGTGGAAAATGTGTTGACATAGCTTCAAAAAATGTTTGCTCTTTAATTCTGAAGAATGTGCTTTTTTTCAGACTCTGACTCCTATTAAGTACATTTTGCAAGACTTCAAATTCTTTCATAGCATTGTTATAATAAGTTTCAGTTCCGCATCTGAAATTCAATTCACAGAACTCTGACTTTTTAATGGGAATTTTTCTACAGGAAAGATTCAAATCATTAAGAACACATATGGAAAAATAATTCTGTTGCTGTTGCTGAACTGAAGGCTATTGTCAAAATTACTCATGTTAATAGGCAAAACAAAGTATTTTCAAACTTTTGCTTTGCCGGGTCTAACTTATTTTTGGATAGAAAAATGAACTTAATTAATGCAAGTAGACTTGCATAAACAAGACTGCCATCCTTATTTTGCTTTAGGTTTTTCAGTTGCCACACTATCTCTGAATTACATTTCTAACAATCAATTTACCTGAATTACTATGGTACTCTCTGAAAGCGCTACTTGCAGATCCTCAGACAAGACAAAGAGACCTATGCCTTTTCACTTCATATTTCCATTTACACACAATTGTCCTACGTTATTTAATTTCTGTGCACCTTATTGAGATTAATTTAAATGGCAGTTGTACAAGCATGTGGAGAGTCAAACCCTACCATTTGGGAACAGAGATTTTAGATAGACTTCAGAAGAGAAGGTTGATCCTGACTACCTTTGCTTTAATTCCACATGCTTCTCATTTTTACTCCTTGTAACTCAGGGATAAATGTCTTCCCTGGGAAAAAACCCTAGCTCTTTGGCACTCAAATACTAAATATATACTGGTAGTTCATGCTTTGTAAATAACCACATGAAAGAGTGCCTGAGACTCATGTCTTTTGCTCAGAAATATGTAATTCTAAAAGCAGTTCTTAGCCTATATTCATATTGCCTAATTAACTTTGAGTATTCACTTAATCAAAGCAATTAGATTAGGAACCCACTCATTGTGGAAGTTTCTATATTTGCTGGGTGAAGACAGGCTTGGCTGGGTGTCTCTAGAATTGTCTGCTTTGATATTGTGGAATAATCCAGCCAACATGTGGCCATTGACTCACCACCTCATATGGCACTGGCTGTCCACCCCAGAGAGAAACATCATACCCCAAAGAGTGCACCCTTCCTTGTCTTGGAGCTGAGGCTTCCTCAGGGTGCTTGGTTCATACAATTTCCACTTCTGCTGATCCCTGGACAAGCTTAGTTTTAAACTGTTTACAATGCACTTTCGAAATAAGAAGGGAGTAGTGGTAAATATATAATTTGTCTCAGTGTATCAGCAGTAAAGCTGATTTAGTCTTCTTTCTTTCCCAAAAACATGGAAGGTGCAAAACCAGGCATTTCACATTGAAAGCTCTGTGGAAGTTAATACAAGGTCAAAGGAATGTGGGAGGAATTTTAGTTAACATGATAACTTATGATCCATCTCCAGTCTTAGGGGTGGAAAGAGATTTGTTTTCTTCTGTTATTTTCTTTTCCCTCTTGATTGCTTGTTCAAGCTATTGATTTAACTGATGCAATCCTGCTATACTTGTAATATCTCCATGATGCTAAAATATATGGGACGTGGATTACATAGGTAGATATGGGTAATTTCATTTACTGTGGATTTTCATTACTACCTCTAGAGATAAAGAAGTAGCCTTGAGTTTCTAGGCGTGGGAAGTGAGGGAGGAAGGCTGCGACTAGAAGGAAGAAGTGCAGGATTCTGAAGCATCACAGTTTAGGTTTGAGGATGAAGTCACTGAAGAGCACATTTTCTCCTGCAAATTAGTTCTGCTGACTTCACTGTAGTGTGCACATGAATAATATTTGTATGTCAAGTCCTCCATATGGTTGATTGTGCTGTTACTAGGCAATCTGAAGCCTTGCCTTCAGCTATCAGTCAGCTGTCAAAAAACTTGCCAAGCCTGTACTAAGCTCTGGATCTTGGCTGGTCATACCTGTGGGTGCTTAGAACCATGCTGTTCAGCATCCAGTGGGCAGCAGGTAACCTGACTTCTCCTCTAACTGCTCAGCATTCCATGACACAAGTTCCTGCATGGCAAAACACACAGTTCTCATTGCTCCTTCCATACCTTCCCAGTGAGTGCAACTTCGTAGCAGGATGGAGAGAGAAGGCGTAAAATCATCTCTATTAAAGACATTCTGGTTACTTGTTCAGGTTGCTTATACAGTGGGGGACAGGCAAAAAAAAAAAAAAATTTTGGGAAAAAATCAAGGAATGGTTAGACATTTGATTTCCATGAGCATTTCATGTAGAAGAATATTTTTGTCACAGATTGCTCTCTTGTTGCCGTTCACGTCTTAGGGCAATGGAAGCTTAGGACCCTGAGGATGTTCAAGTGTTGTCTCTTTACTCCTGAATAGTGTAGATTTTATTTGTGTTTTTTTTTTTGAGGCTGAGGTATTATTACTTGCCTGTCAGTAGTCATAGTAACACTGCTTTCCCATGACTATTGAATGCTTGGTGCTGAAGGTTTCTTTAGTTCTGGCAATCTGTTTTTCTGTTTGTTTATTTTTCTTGTCCAAATTTGTTCCCCTAATACTTTAAAACTAATTCAACAAAAGTTAGCCTATAATTTAACTTGTCAGAAACTGGAGGTGCTTCCAAATTTTGGTGCAGATTCTGTGTTGGTGCCTAATGGTTGTATTTATTTTACCAAATTGTTTTAATACCCTAAATTTAGGACTGGCTCATCAGCTGGTGCTGATGGGCAGCGCTTCAGTAGGACTCTTAAGGCATGTCTGAACAGATGGGCACAGACAGCTGTAAGCTTTCTCTATCCACTCTTGTGAGCCAGCAAAAAGCAAGCCAACTCTGTTTTGGAAGTTGTAGAGATGCACTCATGAGATACTTTGGCCAAGCGTTTATCTACTGCCTCTCTGGCAGAGTTTCCAAATCTGAGCTGGCTCTTGCCTGTCCATCCTGGAAAGTGAACAGGAATGTTGATTCCTGGCTCCGCTCTTCATCTGTGTTTGTGCATGAAGGGGTCAGTTCCTGGCTCACGCAGAGTGTGTGGCTAACTTGACTCTGTCAGTCTGTGTGGATGTTCAAGGGCAGCCCATTCAAGGCAAAACCAAAACAGAGAGGATCACTGAGTTTTGCTGTAAGCCTGCTTGTTACCTTTAGGACACCAGGCTCCTCCCACAGAGGGGTGACACGGCAGCCCCCAATTTACCATTGAGCACATTCTTGGGTGGATTTGTTTGCTTTTAAATGCACCATTGTTTCATAAACCTTTTCACTGCCTGTCTTGAAAGCGCAGGTGCAGGAAGACATGCTAACTGCCATATTTAAGCAAATTCCACTGACTGCCAAACACACTGTAAGGAGCTAATGCTGTCATGTGCAAGGCTTCTTTTCCTGTTTTCCACATCTTTGTGTGCCTGCCATCTGCTGATATGCCTTCTCTAATTTGGATGATAAGGTCCCTAGGATATCAGTCAAACTTTTAATATCTTTCCTCTGAAACATGGTTGGTAGTTATGATAATGATAGCTATTTAGAAGAAATAGAACATTGACAACAGCTTTCTTCTCAATGATCTAATATTTCTAGTTTGATTAGGTAACCAGCACAAAGCTTAGATGGAGATGCTTTCTGCTTCAAGTATTGCTTCTGGTAGGTGGGACTTTTGGGAACTTTCACAGAGGTCGTGTCAACACACTCATATGTCTAGAATACTCTCATTTGAAGCATTTAGTGCTGCACAGCAGAAAATGCTGCTGAGAGAAAGAAAGCATTCATTGCTGATACACAGAATTTGATGCTGCTGCTGCTGTTTTCGCTTTTACTATTCCAGATGTTCAAAATGAAGCTTTTGGCTGTCAGCTATGGGGAAATATTCAAAGGAGCAAAGAGCAGCTAGCTCTGTAACTCCCACAGAGTGTGAACATGTGTGAGAACGTAGATAGCACTGAGTAGGGTAATAAAAAACTCCAAACTGCTTTCTGGGCTCCTGACTTTTCAGTTGTTTCAGTGTGATGTAAAAGTCAGAAAGACACAAATGAAATTCTGTTTAAAGGATGAGTATAGGTACTTTTCTCCATCTGGCTTCAGGAGGAATTGCATGTGCCATGTATAAAGGCAGAATGTAATAAGAAGAGTGCAGAATTGGGGGATCCTGTAAGATGTTTAATCTTGGTTAATAAGAAGCAGTACACTGAATTCTCTTGCAATTCAGCATCATGTTCCTGAGGACAGAATTGATGCAAATCTACAGTTTCTTTTGGGAATCAGTGTTGAAAATCAAATCTAGGCAACAGGCACTCTAGAAATATTTATTTTCCTTTGCTCTGTTAACATTGGTTTCTATTTGCATCCATATGAGCTGGAAACCTTGTTTTTTTTTTTTTTTTTCTTTTTGCATTGTTTATATATAATAAAAAGGAAGCAAGAACTGTCACTTGGTTTGATTTACAGAGAAAGAGAGCCTCCAGATGAGCATCAGCTCTAGTAAAGCATGTCCCATGTCACATAGCCATCTATCTCCTTTCCTTAGTGAACTGTCTTTCTGCTTCCTTGGGATGTTAGATTTATATCACCAGGCAGTACAGGCACTGGACATTTTTACTCTGGTTTTCTGCCTCCTTTATGAGAGCATTGATATCAGCTTTTCATGGGCATTGTAACAGCATATCAGCAGAAGAGACAAAAAAACTCGGCTCTGTTTTTACTCTCAGTAGGTCTACTAGAAAACAGCAGTGCCAGAGAAGCTGAGGTGGTATCATAGCCTAAAAAGAAAGGAATCTTATTATGTAAGTTGGCACAGCTTCCTAAACCTTGCAATGTTTTATGAGAATATCGTTTGCTCGTCTTACTACCATGCAGATTCTTAACCACCAGTCTGCAGTTATCTGTATTACCCAGTCCTTGATCCCAGTGCTTCTGTCAAGGCCTTTTGCATGTGTCCTCTAGGAGTCTCCTTCAACAATTGTCTGTGGGCTTTTTGTTTTCCGCCAGCCAGTTTGTTGCAATTTTTCAGGCTGACAGGCTTTGTGCATGATCAGAAAGATTTGGTCTCAAATATGAAGTAGTCAAGTCATACTGAACTTGAGCATGAAAAAATGGTTCACTTACCCATACAAAATTGCAAACAAGCATTTGCTTTCAAAGCAATGCTCTTTTGTGGCTTTTTTCTCGTATGCTCATTAAGCACTCTGAAGTGCCCAGGAATAGAAAAAGGGATTTAAGATGCCTTAAGAAAAGATAGTGTTCTTGTTCTTTTGTTATTCATTTGTACTTGTTAGTGTGTAGAGATCTCATTCAGCCCTACTGGATTCGCTACCATCCAAACATGTCATAATAGACAGCCCTAGTTCCAGAGATTTGCCAGGCTAAAGAAATCATGGGCAGTGGTCCAGAGAAAGGGACAGCAGAGAAATGGAATTACTTGGCTGAAGGCACCCAGGGTTTACTGTGATCTGGAGAAGAGGGAAATGTGTTCCTCTGTCAGTGCCATGGCTCTGTATAATGCTGTAAGCCTGTCCCACTGTTTTAGTGCAGAACTGCACCCTCTGCCCTCATTAAGTGGCCACTCATGAGGGATATTAGTTGCAGAATTTAGTTAGTGTTCTATATGTTCCTGTTATTTCTTAATTTTATTATTTTAATGATGAATTTCCTCTCAAGACTGATATTATAAAAGCTAGTTGTTAACGCCTAGGCTGCCTGGTTCCCCATGAGGAACTGAGTTTTTTGTAAAAGATTTTTGCATTAGTAGATTTTTGTGACAGGATCAAATTAGGGCATATATTCCACAGTCCCAGAACTAGACTCTGGTTATAAAGCTGCATGCTTTGTCAGACAGAACTGTACCAGACAGAATTGGACTGGTGTGCAGAAAATGCTTTTCAAGACTGGGGAGCATGATTCCCCTCCATATGCCAAGCTGCAGAAGTTTGCTACCTTTACTTCAACATAACAACAAATGGAATTTTGTTGCTGAATGAGCCATGAGAAAGAAAACCAGATAATTTTCCCCTTATTTTTCATTATTGCAGGAGCACTTTTTCCTCTGAATCTCTTTACAGAAAGTGTAGGAATGGTAATCTGTGGATGGCTGTTCAAAATATATGCATTTGGGAGGTGTGTGTATGTATGGCTGTGTGTTTGAATATGTGTTCCTATCCCTTCTCAAATGTTTTTGAAAATCCAAGCAGGACAAGATATTTCCATGCTCACTTTCATGAAATTCATGTGTTAAGGTGTATCCTTAAAAAGACAGGACTAAAACCACTAAGCTCTTGCTAGTGGAGAACTGGTACTTACTTTGTGTGGAAATTAAATAATTGAGCACCATGAAAGCCTGGAACCTCAGAAGCAAAAAGTCATCAAATTCCCTTTGCTATCAAAGGAAGGCTGAAAGACAAATAATTTTAAGTACCAATCTGTTAGGGATACTGAGTTTCCTGTTCGTATTATTCTTCAATCTACAAATAGAGTGTGAAATGCAACATGGCCATTGGAGTTACCATTGCCTGTCATTTTGCAAACACGAGATCACTGAAGAAACACAAATACCCCCCCACCCCCAAACATAGGCTCTGTGTGGTCAGTGGAGTAGAGGAAGATGGGTGTGAATTACAGGGCTTTCTGGGAGTCATAGAGAACAGAAATGCTGATGCTACAGCAGCACTTCTGAGTACCAAACAGCTCTGCTCTGCTCTTACTCAGAGTAATGTGCACAGAGTATATTAAACTTTTTATGACCTCTGAAAAAACAAAGCAGGAAAAAATTTTTTTGTTTGCATATAAATACATGCATGATTGTATTTGTGCACAAAGGCAGTGGCAAACAGTGGTATTTCCCATTCTCTTTAAAGTTACAGTGTAATGAAACATAAATGTGAAGGGGATGATTGCACTCATTCATGTTTCTTGTCTGTAATAGTTATGATTGGGATGACTAGTTAATAAAACTTGCTCAAGTGCCCTCATTCCTGGAGGAACAACATGAGCATCGCCACAGTAAATGTGTCCAGTGTGATACTACCCTGATCAATATCAGTTCTTCAAAGTGAAATAGTATTAAAGCTGTCTTTACTTAAGTAACTGATTTTTGATTGTCTTAAAATCTAAAAAAATAGAATTACTTTTTGGGTTTTGCCCCTAAAACCAGATTAAATTCAGAGAAAAAATGGTGGATTTTTAAAAGTTTCAAACAAAGGAGCATTTTGAAAGTATGAGGTAAATATGTTTTAATCTTTTTAAAAATTATTTTTTTCCCAAGTCGCTATTTCACACACACTTGAATTTATGAATATTTATTTACATCAACTGAATAGGTCAGATCAGGTAAGATATGATCTCTCTGGATAAGATATTTGGATGAAAAATTTCACTAAACCTTGAAGAAAACAAATTAAACCCCAAGTATATCACCCCTAACCTTCTGTTTCTAGATAGTACTTCTCTTCTGTGCGATAACAATAGTTTATTCAGTTTTTCTATCACTTGTCTCTAGGACAAAAATTTTATTTTTTTTTTCTAAGTAAAAGTGGATATAGTAGTTTTATTGAGCATGTTGGATGCTTTATTTAGCTCTCCTAGACTTGCTGACATAATGATATCTTGTGGCAATACTTACTGGAGATTAGTATTGTCACGGGTAAAAAATTATCTCCTTTCTGTAGATTTTCTTGTTTCCCTGAGCAATGGTTTAGAGATTTAAAAAATGTTATTGGATTTACCTATAAAGATAACGAGTTTTGTTCCTGTGGCACCAAGTATGAGAGTATATTCATTGCTTATACACAGACAATAGAGCTAAAAATGACAACTGTGAAGTGCTGGCAAAAAGAAAACATTGCAATCCATATATTTGTACTTTCCCTGCCAAATTAGGGCATATTAATAAGTTTTGACTTAATCCCAGTGTATGTATATTTATATATGAATTCTCTGAGCCTTGCACAGAAGCTGTTGTATTAATCATTACAAAAAAATCCTTTGCTTCAATAAATTAATTTATACCAGATTTTTATGATATCACAGGACCATTCTACACAGGACAGTAGTTATTTCAGGTCTAGTCAGCTGCATTTTATTTTCAAAGGGGAAATTACGTTCCCTTGCATTTTTCTGAAAGTATTACCTGGAAACAGGAAAACACTGACTTTCCTGCTTGCTGGTCCCATCAGACCCAGGGCACATGTCGTCACGTCTCTTTGAGTCAGGTAAGCTGCTCCACTTCTTTTGTCTTGGAGCATCTAGCCACAATGAACATTGTTTGAAGTCAAAGTGGACTGGATGCAGCTCCAAAATTTCTCTGCCAATCCACAGATGGCATAGCTAAAAGAGCATAACAACTCAAGTGCAGCAGGGCTGATCAAGACACTGGTTGCTGAGTTAGAATTAAACTTAGAATCAGAACTTATGCTTGACAGGAGATTATTAATTTGCCTTGGAAACAGTAAAGAGGGTGAAAGTGGCATCAGAGATTTTGCTTAGAAGTTTTGGCATCTGGGAGGAGGAATCTGAAAAAAACTTCATATGTTGCAGCTTATGCATCAAGGAGTATTAGCTGTCTGACACAGCCCCTGAGGTCAGTATCATGGTGGATATCGTGAGGGGATGGCTGGTTTCCTTGGGATCTGCAGGAGCTGATTTATTGAGCTGTCACAGTCCCTTATGTGTCAGAGCCAGGGGAGGCCTGCAAGGGAAAATTTTAATGGTGCTTGTCATCAAAGAAAAATTTTGTGCTTCTCACTTCAGTGGCCCTGCTGACACCATCAACATAGTGCCTGCACTGATCCTCTCTAGGATCATGGCAGGCTTCCTCTTGTCAGCCTGATCTTTACTAGGGCTTCTCATAGATCCTTATCATTGGATATGTCTCTCCTGCACAATTAAAGGCAGCGACAGGGCTCATGCTGCTTAGAAAAATGAAGCCTGACAGCTCTAGAATATTCCAGCTAGATACAAAAGTCATGAATATGTAAGATTTAAATAAATGTAATCTTGCTTGCAGGATGAGGAGACTAAGGAATGAAGTATTTACTTTATGGCGAGGTTTTACTGTTGTGTTTTTTTTCTGTTAATGTACATTTTCATAATTTATTATTTGTCTACCTCCACAAAGCAGCTAAGTGCTGGTTCTTGTTCGTAGGCTGGATGCCAGAGGATGTGTGCTGGTAGAAAGATTGGTGGGACACAGGATTTTGATGAAGAAGAACAATGCCTGTCCCTGAGGGAAGAGGGCAGAGCAGAGCAGGCAGAGTCCAGCTGGTGAAGGAGTTTACAGGAGCTGCAGCACTGGTGACCCTTCTATGGGTCATCCAAGCAGGAGGACGTGGTGAAGTCTGCAAAGGAAACATAGTTGTTTTTGTCATGGGTTCTGCTTCATTCTTGTAACCTTGGAAACTGAAGGGATAAAGAGGGCTTGTAGTACTTGTGCTAGAGATGTTGTACGAGGCATGACAGAAAAGATGCAAATTTTTTTTATCCAAATCCCTTATTGCCACAAAAAAAACCCCAAAAAACAAAACAAAAACACACACACACACACACACACAAAACCCCTTTGAGTTTTCTGAGACCACTTTCAATGGTCTCAGAAAACAAAGGAAATGTGGATGTGCAAAAGGGGTGGGATTTTTTTCCCCTAATTTCTTTTGAGATACTATTTGTAAATGCTTGAAATCAAATGATATGTTCTGTTTCCAGCTGCCACGAACCTGGGAACTGCAGAGGTGCTGGGTGCTGCAGGGGCTTTTGTAGGCAGTGGGAGTATCAGCACCTCAAACCCCAGGATCAGGGCTGAGGCCCCTTGGCAGAGAGGAGACTATTATTCTTCTGCCCATTGCTCTGGAATGTCTGGGGAAGCCCTATCATGTCTTTTCAGCACTTTTGGTGGCAGCATGAAGAATTTTAAATTTCAGTGTTTCTCTATTTTGAATCTGGTGTAATAAATGCAGTGAGCTCAAACACCTCACAAGGCATGCAGGAGTCCAAAGAGGAAAAGGATACGTTGTCTTAGAGTGCTTTTCAGAAATAGGACAGAGTCTTTCTTTTTTTCAGTGAAGCAAGATGGTAGGGAAATAATTACATGAAAGGAAAAGGACAGTTTCATATTGTGTGGAGAGAGGTGGAGGAAATTACATTCAGACCTCTATTTTTTCTTGTGAGAGGTGTCACTGACAGGCTATGGTTTTTGTTCAACCCCCCTGGATTACTGGGAGATTACAGGGATTACATAGATAATATTGAAAAAAAAACCAAATAGCAACAGCAAATAGCTAATTAGCCAACTGTACCTCTTTGTTCACCATGATTAGAAGATATTTATAGTTACTGTGAAAACATTACGGTTGTGATCACTTAATGACAGTTATTCACAAGTTGATAGAACACTCGAACATTTCATGTCACTTTCAAGAAGAAGAAAATATTAAGTTAATCCAATTGCAGTTTCCTTTCATATTGCCAAAACTTGTATGTAAATAATGTATCTTTGTAATGTGTAAGGGTGTGTATATATATAATGTGTGTAATATGTATCTGTATCATCTTTCACAGTGAAAATGGACAATTTACTAATCACTTAAGCTTTTCAGAAGGATCACAAGATATTTTGGCCTGAGGGGGACAAGTTTCCCATTCCAATACATTTGTTCATAAAATTTCCCACAACTAAGCTGTTGCGCAAACCCAGAATTAGAACACAAAATCGAAGTAAATAGACTTCAAGTTTAAAGACTTTTTTTCTAGTATTGCTTTATGCTGCTATTTAAAAAGTTGCTTCTGTATTTATTGTCTTTTCCTTCAGAGTAAGTTCTTTGAGATGCTGCAGTGTGATAGGATGTTTCCTTCAACTTTTTAAAAAAGTTTGCACATTAAAACTTCCCACAAGTGTATCAGGGGATCTGTCTTGCTGTCAGTTTTTAAGGACAACACCATTTTGAAGTCAGTGGGGATATCTGTTGAACAAGGTGTGGCATAATATGGCCTAGGGCTACAAAGTTGCCTACTTGATAAATGTTATAGGAAATGTGTTTTGATTGTTGCACTCTTGCTCTTCTCGTTAAGTGCCTTACTACCAGGGATACTATCCCTTAGCTTCTTCTAATTTATGATTTCCCCGTGAATGTGGTTTTTCTGGCAGACTGTCAGCAGTTGAGAAGAGGGAGGAGAATATAGTCTGACAGCTGTCCCTCTTGTAGGGCAGCTGGTACAACTTCAGCAATTAGGGAAAACCGAAGAGAAGGGATAGGAGTCCATAAAGAAGTAGCTCATCACATTTGGCATTTCAGGCCAGGTACTCAAGGGAGTATATTAGTGCTGCTGCTTGACTGACTTTGAAAGAAATCAGCTGACTTTACTGTGTCAAAGATGTTTTATCCTTTCAGATACTTTGAGTCTGGACATAGTTTGTGATGTTTTGTTCATTAAGGTTGGTAGTAAATCACAACACTTCTTTTAGACATGGAGACTTCCAGGGAAGAATTGGAAGACTGAAGTTGTTTATATAACATAGTTACTTTTAGCCTTAGTGGAATGACCCATGTGAGCATCTACATGCTGGTGGTGTTGGTAAGTAGCTTTAGCAAACACACTGCTGATTTTTAAATTGTGGCTTTAGCAGTACAAATATGAAGATAGTCCTTAATATTTTGGTCAACTTCAGGAACAGGTTGTAGCTTTAATATCTTATTCCTGCTAATTTGAGCACTTATTAGCAAAAAGCGAACATATTTCCCAGTGAAGGTCAGATATGGAAGAGGTGTCCCTGGAGTTATTTGGTAAATTCTAGACCAGTATGTTCCTGAAGTGAAAATAGTTGGAACCAGGACATGTATTCAAGGAAAGCAATTTAGTGCAAATTTCCTTTGTTCTTACCTGTTCCAAGGTATCTGCTTATAACCATTATGGGAAAAAGGAAAATTCAGTTTCACTGTTCTTAGGTTTTTAAGACATCTACTACTTCTACCGCAAATGTTAATCTTTCCTCTCTTCTGGTTCTGCATATCACAACTGAATAGTGGGACATCCTTATTTTTACCAAAGTCACTGTTTTGTGCAGGTACTAAGAGTTATTTTTCAAGTGTAATGAATTAGAGAAGGGGAACTAAGTCCTATCTCCATATATGAAACTGATACACATGATCTCCCTCCCACACAGCAATATCAGAAGCTTGATGTACAGACTCTATAAAGAGAAAAGGAAAGAGACGAATCAAAAGTTCAAGTCAGTGCTTTTATTGATGTGAAGTAGGGATGTTGCCCGTGTCTCTTTTGCCTCACAGGGAAGTCTCACCCTTTGCTGTAAAAGCTCATACTTTTTCCAAAAGAAAACGCATTTTGCATTTCACACTGAAACAAGACACACACAATGAAAAAAGACACACACCCTGCAACAGCTTGATTTTTCTGTCTGCTTCTGCTCTTCCCATTTTTAGTGAAATGTCTTCCTTCCTGAGCATCTGTAGCCACAGCTGTAGCCATGACATTCATTAGGGATTAGTAAAGCTAGAAAGGAACTGATATCAGCTTATGCTGTATGAAAACTAGGTTGACAGACTTCATAACTTCTGCCTGACACCTGAATGACTGCTCTGATTTTTTCCACATAGTGATCAACATAGCAAGACAGCAGCTTTGATGTGTTTGTTCATTCCTGTGTTCACCAGTGCAGCCTCATGTCTCCGTCTCTTCATTTATTCATTAAGTGTAAGTTCACTTGTTATAGCTGCTTCCCCCAAGAATATCTTTTTTCTCAGTCACCTTTTCAGTGCCAATAATAATGGGATTTTCATCTTTCATTGAGCTTCTACGTGCTACTGCATTCAAGTAATAAAGAGAATCTGTTCTCTTTGCCCTTGACACTTGTTTTATACAGGGATACACAAGAAGTAACCAGAGCCAGCTGTTTCAATGAAAATATAGAGCTTTATTGTCACTGGTAGAGTTATGCCCAGTTTTACAATCTCATGGCATGCCATAAATGTTTTTGCCCTCTGAACTCCTGCATTTCAATACTTGCTGTAGAAAGATAATGTTTCCAAGTGTTACCCTCTAAGCAGCTAATCACTTGCTCAGCTTCCCACAATTTAGCTTTTAACCTTTTCCTTCTGACTGATGAAGATAGTTTAAGTCTGGAAGATAAGGTTTTTCTGCTGTGATGTACACAGGGAAAACAGCTTTTTAAAAATCCAAACAGACTGAGACCTGCGAACATTTCACTTTATAAGAGTATCAGATGAGAAAAGATAATTGCCTGAGTGCAAACTTGAGTAACTCATTAAACGCACCAAAAATATGAAAGTAGTCTCTTGATTTTACATTAAGTTGAGATTAGTTAAAAAATAAAAGCAGCTGCTTTGCCATTAGAAACAAAGAATTCAACTTTCCCTTATCCTCTTGCCAAGCTACTGCTTGGTCTTATCTTTTAATTAAACCTGAACTTTAAAATACATGTGTCTAGCATGCCAGTTTATTAAATAAAGTATCAATAGGGAAAGATTATTCTTGTCAATTAGCATTCTGTACAGAGCTTTCAGGTTAGTGTTTTTTTTTTCTTACAGAAAGGACACATTAAAGGTCCCAGTTCTGTTGCAACTCAGTTTAAAGCCATTGGTTAGAAAGAAGCAGAAATTAAGTCTTGTGCTGAAAATCTTTTTAGTTTCTACTAGATCTATTTTCTACTACAAAACCAAACCCAATCCAATTTTTAAAACTTTTTAAGAAACTGAGTCTCGCTGGGGAGCTGGAGGTAAAACCTTAACTACAGTGATGCCGAGTGGGAGTTTTACCACCTACTGAAGGCCAGTTTTCATTAGGTAAAGGTAAGACTTCCTCAGGTAAGACTGAA
The DNA here is from genome assembly GCF_003031625.1 of Empidonax traillii. Lineage (NCBI taxonomy): Eukaryota > Metazoa > Chordata > Aves > Passeriformes > Tyrannidae > Empidonax > Empidonax traillii. The sequence goes on along the minus strand of NW_020955610.1, from coordinate 974,005 downwards.
TGAAATCACAAGTCGCCCTCTAACTACTATGCAAACCCACAGTTTTGAACTAGATGTAGTTATTCATTCAGGGAGTGGAAGTAAAACCCCATGCCTTAGATAACAAAGCCCACAGCACTAGAACACAATTCAAAGTTCTAAATGTCAAAAAATGCAATTTCTGGCTAAAATGAGTAAAATTCGCATAATCTTAGGCATGTCACAGGCCAGCAAAGGACTTAATTTTGTCCTAAAATAAGAAATTGTGGTAGTATCACTGATATTCTTGAAGTTAAACGTATACTTTTCTAGATTAAGCCTTGAGTACTTCTAAATATTAGAGAAATTACCGAGCAATCAAGATTACTCCCCAAATTACTGGATGGCCAAAAAAAGATTTGAGTATGTAAAAAAACTGAATTGGTGTTCAAATACCTATATGCCCAATAGAAAAAAACCACATATATTCAGAACTCCTGGGACTTAAAATATGTTCACTACCTTGAAGATACTAACAATCAAGGCCACCCTTTTCTTCAAATATAGATGATGACTGCACTTTCATTTTTGTTCAATACAGCATTACATTGCAGTTTTGTGTACATTAATAATGCAGCATGGTTGTAATGTTATAATGACTTACAACCTAGAATAAACATAGTATATCTATCTCATACAAAGTGATGTGGTAAGCAATGAGGCTAAAACAAGCACCTAAGAAAGAATTTATGATGGAAGATAGTAAGACTGTTTCCAGTAACTCTATGCAAACATTAGGAAGGTGATTAATTGGCAAAATGAATTGGGATTAATTATACATGAATCCTGTGGTGAGTACAGCAGCACTCAACTCATTAAGAAATCATAGTTTGGAACTCGGGATACCATTCTGACTGCATTACATCCTGAATGTGCTTATGGCCACTTTTCAGAGGATAGCTAGCTTTATAGAGTACATTGTCATTAGGAGAAATATCTGGGATTTCTGAGACACTGATCATGTTTTTCAAGAACCTTTGGAAACCTGTGAATACCCTGACAGGTGAGTGAGGACAATGTTATCTTTAAAAAGAGAAAAGGGATAAGACTCAAAAAATGAGGCCCCTGGGAAAATTTAGAAACAAATAACTAATCAATCTGCATTAAGAAAAAACAGAAGAAAACAAAATGAGAAAAAGTGATATTATAGCTTTTTCAAAAAGGATTCTTTCAAACCAATTTAATTTCCTTCCTTGACAAGGTAACCAGCATAATACATAGAACAGAAAAAAAAAAATAAAAATAAGAAATCTGTATTTTGGTATTACTTTTTTGACACTGTCCCATGTGACATTTTCATAAGCAAGATAGAGAAATATGATCTAGCTTTAATCACTGTAAAGAAGATGTACAACATAGATCCAAGTTTTCCTGCTTTAATTAATGTGAAGTACTGGACTTCACCTGAGACATCACTTTTTAAGGAAGGTGCAAATAAACAGACCATCAAGGTTAATACAAAATTTAGAAGGAAAAGTTAAAGAAAAATCTAGAAATTTGCCTATATAGGCAGATGTTACACTAAGGAAGTTAAACAGTGTTCTGCATTCCTAATTAATGACAGAAAAAAAAAGTGTATTAAATTATTTCATTTTATATTTACTTTGGATAATAGGAAAATGTTTCAGAATGTTATGGAGCATGAAGTATTGGGATGAGATATATGGTAATGATCAGAGATTCATGGAATCACAGAACAATTCAGAGGAGGAAGGCCCTTAGGAGTCCATTTGTTTCAATTCACCACTCAAATCAGATCCAATAAGAACAAGTTGCTCAAGATGATTTTCAGTGAAATTCTGATTATTTCCAGTGATGGAGATACCAGAACCTCTCTGGGAACCTGTTCAGGTGTTTCACTACCCATATAGCAGAATTCTTTTTCCATTTATCTGACTGGAATTTCCCATTTGCAACTTGTGTCCATTGCCTCTGACTCTGTCTTTATGTCATACCACTAGACAGCTAACTGTGGAATTTCCATTATTACTGTTATGGAAATGTTTGATAAACATCTTCTGGAAAATGCTGGAATTTTCCTCAGTACAGATTGAATTAAATGGGAATAAGTCCATTATCATTCTGTGGTTTTGTGAGTTACTAGCTTTCTATAATTTTTGGAGTATGCAGAAACATAGCATTTAGTGAATTAAAGTATCTATCTGTGAAGATGATGTGTATAACATAAAGTTCAGTATCAATGGGTCATGAATGCATTTCAGTCATTTTTACCACACTCTTCTTATGTTTAAGTATCTGGATCCCAAAGCTTTCAAAATTGTTTTCTCCCCAAAAAGTCCCAAGGTGCGTTTCTGGCAGGGGAAGAGTCAGTGGTGTGAGGGTCTTTGTAATGGATCGCTTTTATTCTGAGGGTAAAAAGTGCCTAATTTTATTAACAAACTGAAAAATTTTTGGTTCCAGAGGCTTATATTGAGATTAATACAAGGTGTAGACAGATCGAGTTTCTTTATTTTTCGTAACTACAAGGCCTGGTTGGTATTATATGAAAGGTTAAGGAAAGGAAGAATATTTTAGAAATACATTATTTTTTCAAGTAGGATTTCTCAGGCATGAACCCTGTGATAAAGCTTGGGAGATATAGAATGAAATTAAAATTACCAGGACAGTGTTTAAAAACCACACAGTTTAAAGAAGGCTTGATAGAAGAAGCTGAATATTCTGTCATTGTGGGTTTAGAAGAGATTTGAGATAAAAATTTAAACTATCAAGTATTTAAAAGAGAGGAAAGAAGAAAGAAAAGTAAAAGGTGATACTTATGCTCTGTAGATGCTTGCAGAAAAAACAAAAAATCTGAGCAGTCCAAAAGGAGAAAGAAAAGTGACAAGGAGGAAGCAAATGAATATTCCAAATGGTAGAAAAAGTTCTAATCAGCTGCATGTGTTCATTTTCAATAAAGATGTCTAATGAGGGCATAGATATGAAATCGGAGCAGTTACGCTGGAAGCAAAGAAATAACTAGCAACAAGAATTAAATGAGAAAAACCAAAGAGTAAACAAAGTGATGTATGAATCTGCATGTTTATAATTTGTTTTGTAACATTCTCATCAAACAATATACGTAGAGAATATGAAAATAATGAGGATAAGTCTGAAATTTCAGAAATTACATTTTTCAAATTCCTGGGAGACAAAAGAGTTGCTTATAACTTTTGAAAAAGTAGATTTGATAGCTATGTAAAAGAGGAGTTGGACTATTATTGCATAACTGTTAATTGTCATTTGCACTAGAAAATAGTAAGACAGAAAAAGGAAAAGGGAGAGTTGAAAATATTCTGTACTATTCAACCAACATATATAAAGAGATGACATGAAAAGGAGAACATTTATTTTGAAAAGTGGCATGAATCAGATGTAACTCCATTCTTCAATAATGTTTGTGTATGTCTTCAATCTTATCAATAGCTGAGACGGAAGACATTGTGGACCTTGTGCAAACATTGGAGGATAATAGTTGGGCTTGGGTCTTTACTCAGTTTTTACCGAAGTCTAAAACTCATTAAAACCAGAGAGAGCTTGCCTGATTTAGAAATTATTTTTTTCTTACCCAGTCCATGATTTCAGTTTTTATTGAAAACATTTGGCTTTTGGAATTCTTTTCCTAAAGGCAGCAATTTTTTTTTTTTTTTTAATTTCAAATAGGCCAGTTCTGGGTTTCTTTTAATATCCCAACATACCACAGGAATCCTGCCATCTTAGTCTTACAGCTTGAGAGTCAGAAATGTTGTTTTTGTCACAGGAACTTCGTTAAGTAATTATTGTTACCTTTAGACTGTCTTTCTGGCATACATTTTGCCATTTCACTCACTCATTTTATTCTCACAGGGCATCTACCCTATCCTTGAAACATCTTTCCATGTTATGGTGTTATGGCCTGGTCTGCTTGGCAGGTTTAGGGGAAGGTTGTTTGATTCACTTTGGGCAGTGCGTGGGACAAACAACAAAATTCTCAGAAGCTTCAATAAAAAATTTTTACTAACAAACTTTAAAACATTAAGGTAGAATAAGATACTTGGCAAATTTTAAACAACATCCAAACAAACTTTAATTTCAATTTATCTAGACACAACAAGGCACTTACTAAGGCGTTGACTGAAATTATTTAGTCTAACTTACAATATACTTTGAGAAATAGTAGTTAGGAGAAGAAAGAGAGAGAGAAAGAAAGAGAAAAAAAGGATAAGAGTAGAAAGACATTACATTTCATGGATCCAGTGATGAGCCTTGATTGTTGCAATTCAGATGTTTGTTGGTCGAAGTAAAGGTCTCAGTCTTGACTGAACGTGCGGGAAGCACACAAAACACAAAGTTCAGGAGGTTAATACACAGACTAGGTGGGAATGCCCACCCTGGTACCTGCCCTGGGTGGGGAGTTTTACACTGTATGACCTAGCACTCGGGATCACGTGTAGTCCTCTGTTGGAAGGCCCCAGAAGTGAGTCTGGGGGTACTTTGGGGGTCTCTGATGGTCTGCAACAAATTCTAATAAGTCATGACTTCTGCCTTTCTTTGCGTAGTGATGCCCATTATCCCCCTTCAGAAGGGATGAAGACCTTCAGGCCTACCTGTGATTGTCCCAATATCTCCCCAGGGTGGGGCTGGGAGTTTTACAGCTGACTCAGTTTGCAAGGGAGGACACTGGCATGATAAAAAGCACTGTTCCACCTTGAAGGGTCTGCTTCTTATCAGCCTCTTCCCTTATCTAGTTCAAAACACAGCTTCTTGCTAAGCAGATTGATTTGTCATGGTCATCCTCTGGTGCTCATGCCCTCTGTACCTGGCCTGTGTTGCAATCCACCCTGCCAGGCAGAAGTAACTTTTGTTTTATTGATAAATCCCTTGGAGGGAATAGATGATTGGTATATATGATGCATATATATATATATATATATATATATATATATACAGGGTTTATTTTAGAACACTTTGGTTGCAATGGGAAACAGGTATATAGCTATTTTGATTGTTATTATCCACAGTAACATGGCAATATAAAAACATAGCATTGAAAAGGAAAACTGGTGTTCAGCCGTTTTGGTTGTAATAGAGCAATGTATATCACCCAAGAAAATGTGTAAGGGAAAAGAGAGATAGAAAGAAAGAGAGAGAGAGAGAGAAGGATAAGAGTTACAGGAAAAGAGACAAGGGAAGAGAGAGATAAAGTGTTTATAGTCACCACTCAAAGGTCTCTGGCAAACTTCGTTGCTATTGTTGTTGCTGGTGTCTTGGTTAATCAGGAGTTATGGGGAGAGAATCTCACGAAACACAAAATTCAGTGGGTTTATATACCCTCAGAAACCCTCCTGGTGCCTCTGCCTTGTGTGTGTTGGGGGGCTGTTTTGCACAGTTATGCTGGTTTTGCAGAGAGCTGAAGGTGCTGGTTTTTTACAAAGTCATTTTAGGCTTTGGAGGGCAAGTGTGCTTCAGGGGCACCCCTGCTAAGAGCTGAGGCCTTCTCCAGGGCAGTCGTGGATGTGTGCACTTGGGGGAATCCTATGTGACCTGAGCACGTAGGACGTAAACGTCGCACAGCCAGAGATTCACTGCTGGTCTTCTTGAGATAGGCATCACACACCTAGAGAAGCATCTCACACCCAAAGAATCACCTGCCCCCACCCCCCGCCCTGGCCCCTTTTTCCCTGCCCGAGCCTCCAAAGTTAAGAGTTTGCGTGCTATGACCTCCTCCCCTTAGCCTTTATCTTCACTCTCCTGGCAGGATGCTTGCACAGCTCACTGCAGAAACAATGTTTTAATGCAATTTAAAAAAAGTCCAGTTCCTCACAGGCAAAGGTTGCTGCTGAATTTTTTTTGGTTGACCAGATATTCTGATGGACCTTCAATGACCCATTGAGGAAATATTGAGGAAAGAAGGAAAAGTCTTTTAGACAAAATTAGGATACTGCACAGTGTTTACAACATAATTTTCTATATAGTATTTTCTACTCAGACTGTCCTGCTAAATTTTTTTGTAAAGAAATATGCTCAGTCCCATTTTCAAGATAACATTTTGGAATACATCAATTACCATGATTATCAGAAATGAATTTATAGTTTAAGGAAAGGTATTATCTCTCTTTTCCAGGGCTGGGTTACCTTTCCTGGGCAAAGAACAAATAGTTGCAAATATAGTGTCTGTTAATCATGATAATACATAAATTGAACCTGCCGGGATTGCATTTATTATTTTACTCTGCAACACTAGTAGATATTTCCTTTACCCTTCCTTCACAGATGTGTATTTCTTCAGTCAGCTTCAAAATAAAAATTATAACCTCTTTCTGTAAACAGTGACACATCTGCAGTCCTGACAAGACATTTTTGATTTGTAGTATGGGAAATGAGGAAATAGGAGCTCTTTACACAGTAGTGCCACTACATCTCTGGAAGCATTTGGGTCCTCTCCTCAGAAGGACAGGCACACCATATCAGTATTTTCAGTGTCCATAACCCTATGGCCATCTTCCTATTGAGCTTCCAATAAGTATTGGAGAAGATTTTACCTAAAATGTACAGGGTTTTAAGTCCTTCTCCTTGCAATCCTTGTGTTTCAAAACATGCTTGTAGAAGGTGGTAAGAGCAGAAGATGTTCATTCTTTAACTGTAGTGCTTAGCCTGCAGTGAATCTAATTTTGGTTATTGTCTGTCTGATGTCTTTTTTTTTTTTTTGAGTGGAGGAAATTCATCTTCTCTCTTGCTGAAATCAGTCTAATTAAATATCAGTTTGTCCAGAGTGTCCACAGGCAATCAAAATTAATGGTTAAAGCACTCATGAGCAAAAATTTCAGTTTGGGATATGCTGAGTATTTGGACATACTCAGTGGCCTCAAAACTGGAGTGGAATTCACTAAGGTAATTAATTCTTTCTTGTGCTTATTTTGCTGTCTATATCTTCTCTCTGGTTTTATACGGTGACTGACATAGGGCATAAAAGCAAAAAGGCTTTAGTGTGGGATTCAGGGGAACCTGTCCCTTTACAGCTTGCCATCTAATTGTCATTAGCTCAAAACCAGTGGCTTTTTCATTCTTATTAACTTATTTGCCTTTGGAGCCCATATGCAGATAGATCCCTATTGAAGTCCAAGAGAAAAACCCAACTCTGTAGAAAGCTCATAGAGCTGGGTGAGCCAAAGCAAAGTTGAGTGCATGCGAAACAATCTTGTTGAAGGACTTTTTTTGGCCTTTTTGTTTATAGGAGTTTGAGTTTTCTAGACTTGAAAGCCTGAAGTGCTAAATCAGCTTTAAAGTGGATTTTGTGGGTCTCACAGATATGAAATAGACTGAAGAATTACTCCTCAAATAACAGGGTAAAAATCACAATAGTCTTGAGGAGATCTGAGAAAAAAAGCCTCTTATCATAGAAGAAAAGTCACTTTGAACAGATGCCATAAGATTTAATTAATTATGAAATTTGGTGAATATTTTCTTTTCAAACTGTTTTTCTATATCTCTTGCAGTTCTTTGGTTTCTCAGCTACTTCTGTACTCTAAAATCCTCTCTAAACTCCTGCTAATGTTTTACTTTTGTGACTGCTGTATTTCTTCCATTTGCTGTCACTATAACCTATTGTTCAGCTTCTGGGTAACTGGTTTGAGATTAAATGGGAGAGATCTAAATGCTGGTTTAAGGATTTGCATTCCAATGGGGATGCAAATTGCCAGTGAGGCGAGGTGAATGTCAAGGAAAAAAACACACTGGCCCAATCTTGAGTTAATATGGTGTGTCCAAGAGTGTTGGCAGCAGTGAGATGATATGAATACCCCTGTAGCAGGATGATCCTGTTTTTGTTGGGAAAAATGAATATAATAATTGATCAGACCTGTAGTCTCATCACTGCTCTTTTTCTTTTTGCATTCAGTAAAAAAAGAAGCGAACACCCTTTGATCACCAAACACGTGTTTTTTTTTTTTTTTGCTAGAGATTTACTGTGCTGTTTTCCAAGAAGAATACAAAAATTTATCCTAATATCACAGGAACAAAAATAATTAATTTACTATGCCATGTGTAAGTGGTTTTCCCAGCAGACTGGCTCTCTTCTTATTTGCCACTGCAAGTTTCAGCTGTCTGGGGCGATGTAGACCATTCAGGTAAAAGGGAATTACAGTGCTGTATCTCCTACTCTGCCTTGAAGCCCAAGACTTCAGTCATATTTTGAACACATTATTCCACATGCTTTTGAATGCAATGGGTGTATGTAGGTGCTCATGAATATCCATCCCCTAAAGACATTCTGGGAGAAATTTCGTTCAGGCTCTAATACCAGAGAATCTTGGATGTGATTTTAGCTTCTTTACTCAGCCAAACGCAGAAAATTCATGAGGTCTCAGGGGTTTGTTCCTCCAATTTTCACAAATGTTGGTAGTTCTATCATGGTCTGCATTCTGCAATTTACTGATTATATCAAAGGAACTGAAGTACTAATCCCAGTTGAGCTGTTGACTGTGTAATGAGAAGCTTCTAAAATCCTTCAAAGTTACTGAAACAGGTGTTGCAAGGGATAAGAACATGAGACTAAAGCAAGAAAAAATCATATCATAGAAGATTTGCTTCCACAGAAGCAGATTTCCTTATGCCATTCAAGTTAGCATGCGGCTTCACAACCTTATGCTGTTTTTAAAATCAATCTCCTGCTCCCATATAGTTTCAGAACAACAAAGCAAGAAAGTGAAATTACGGAGTTTACGGTAGTTTGCAGTGAAAATTTTCAATAGCAGTGACAAGAGCAGTTATCAACCTCTCTTCTGAAACTTGTAACTGGAGCACTAACCTTTGTGTTTGAAAGACAGGCAAATACCTACTTGGAACTAGGTGGAGGTTATCCGCACATTTTGTATGGGTCAATGAATATTGATCACAGGGTAGCAACTTTCATTTTGAATCAGTAATGAAGAGGTGAAAAGCACCATATTTCATTATTAATGCCACATGTGCTCCAGGTCTTTGCTTTCATTTCTTCATCCTACTGGGTCTCTGAACCCTTAAGAACCTGGTTACTTTTAGGGCTGAACAGGCTGCTTTTTCTGACCTTCAAAAGTGGTTTTGAACCTTTAAAGTTGTCTGTTCATAGTTGCAAAAGATGCATTTGGAAGAGAATTTTTTTGTATTTATGAAAAATCTTTTTCAGGGAACAAAGGAAAGGAGTATGTAAGGAGAAAGAGAATAAGCTATATTCTGTTTATGATAAGAAACTGCAGAGTAATGAAAGCAAGTAAATAAAATCACTCTGAAAACCAGAAAAGTAATAGGAAAGCTTTTTTCCAAACAGTTGGTTTGTTTTTATTCCAAGAGATACATAAAATGTTTTATTATTATCTAAATTCACCTTCCTTTTCCATTTGATGACATGAGAGGAAGGAAGAAAGAAAGGAAAAAGGAAAGTAACACCTATTTGAAGACACAGTGATGGAATATACCATTTCAAAAAATCAACAGAATGCCCAGGATTGGATATTGTTGAGTGATATGCACTCCAGAGCATTAGGTTCCTGGTAGGCCTAATTCTCAAGTGGCAGTCCAGTGGACCAAGAAATCAGGCTCTGAGAACTGAATTCTCATGTGATCCCCATATGGGCTTTTAAAGATTGACTCTGAGATAAAAATATAAGCAACAAATTATATCCATACAACAACTAGAGCTCACTATTACCATTTTGTTATTAGGTTGAAATATGTTTCAGGAAACCCCACCTCTCTTTATGCTGCCTTCAAAAGACAGTGCATAGTTGCACTGGTGATGCTATAAATTAGGGAGGCAATGTGCTTACTATAATTCATGAAATTTTTCAATAAAATTTCTGTCTACCTAAATTCTTAAATTTCCTAGAGGGAAAACTGGAATAAAGAAAGCAGCTCCTGGAACATTATTTCTTGAAAACCATCTCCCTGTTGAGTGAAACTGCTTACTGAATTTCACACATCTTTAACTGTTTCTTTTGAGGTAACCAGGAAACCTCTCATATTGGTGTTTGAGAGCCGTGTTTGGACCTTTCTGACTGACAATGGGCTAAAGACTAAAGAATAAATCTGTCTTCATTAAATCTGATTTTTGAATATCTTCCTACCATACCAGTCAGCCAGACGTGCTGCTTCATCATATTTACTAACCTACTCTATAAAAATAACGCAATTATTTTTTTTTTTCTAGCAAGAATCCATTCATGATGTGAAAGACAATTTTGGTCTTCCTTTATTGCCTCTCATGTTACAAAGTGCTCACAAGCCTTGAGAGCTGAGCCTCTAATGATTTTCAAGACATCCCTGGAATTCACTTAGGTGAAGTTTTCGATGTACATCAAGTTATCAAACAAAATCACTTTTGCTGCTTCCCAGCTGTAATCAGGCTCTGCAGCTTCAAAGTTGGGTCACACAGAAGGAACTGAGTGCATGGTCATTTAGATGATGGTGAGGGTCAGTCTGCGTCCAGTGGACTGGGCTTACCTCAGAGTTTTGAGCTGACCTCAGTGTTTTTCCAATAGACTATTTTCAAATAGACTTTCAGCCATGATAAACAGAAGCAAAACGCCCTTTTCTAAGGTCTCTCCTCGGAAGAGTGAATATGTCCCTTTTTATTTTGTTAAATAAGTATATATCATATTTGAGTACATCAAATGAATGCATTTTATAGAATTTAATAACTGAACCAGTGACTCAAAGTTCTTCTGACCCAAGGAGAAAAGAAGTTACAGAATAGTGATAACCATAAAAACAAAAGAGCAGTAATATCAGCTTCACCAATAACAACAGAAAATAAACTGGTAATAACTTTTACTTAAAGCATATTAAAGATCATAAATATATTTTTAACATTTTGTGCTCAATTTAATATTTAGTCTTACATAAAACCATAATTTCAATTCCTGCAATACACACCTCAGCAATATACTTTACCAGGGGCATATGTTTGTTTTTCCACACCTTGACATTTTTATTTGAATGGTGGGTTGCTACTATTAGTCTGTAAACACAGGCAAGCAATTTGTCTGCCTCACACACCCCAGTAATCAGTCAGTGTGGGACCAGCACAGGATTTTCTGGTTTGCAGAATCACCCTGAGGTACTATAAATCAAGCATAATCAATCAATCATCAGGCAATATTTTCAAATTTTTACACAATCTCACTTTGTTCCTGTCTTCCACCGGAACAAAGCAAAACAGCAAAACCTCTGTCAACAAGGGTCTTTCTTGCAGAATAAACTAAAAGCCAAGCCTTTTGTTTCTTCAGATACTTCTAATCAGGACCATAGAGTTTATTTACTAATAGCTGCTGACTTTCAAAGAGAAAAGGCATAAATCATCTTTTTTTTGTGTCAATCTCTTACTATCACTAAAGCTTCAATAATTTCTGAGGAACAACTTAGCTTAGAAGTTCTCTTTTAAAATCTAAGAGAATATTATTTACCTTGGAAAAACCCTCAGTAAATCTAGACTGGCTCACCCAGTGTGTTTTGGCTATATCTCTTTTGCTCAAATTTTACATCAGAATGGCTAAAATTATGCTCTTCCCAGGACTCTCATTAATTTTATCTACAACCAGGGTCCATTCTCCAATTCCCAGCTTTTTACAGAGAGGTGACTTATAGGCCAGTCCATGCTCTGTACTTGATAGCAGATATTCATGACCACTCAAAGTTTGTCTTCTCCTCTCCAAGAACCTGATACAAACCTGAGTCTGGCCATGCCAGTGTCTGTACACATAGGAAGAGTAAGTGCTTCCGGCTCAGAACAGGTGTGTTTACATGACAAGTAAACAGCACGTCCTGCATAAGGCAACAGTCAGCTTTTCCTGGAATCTCACTGCCCCCATTGGCTACTCTGATATTTTTCCAAAGACTTTCATTGTGCTTAGATTTTACACCTGTATCTCTTTACTGTACACATAACTTGAAAATTGTATAGTGCTTTGTCAGGTCATGTCCACGGATTTTCTCAAAACTGGAATAAAATGTTCACCAAGAGCACCAAAAGGTGCTTCTTACAGGTTTCTTAGGGGACACTGTTGGATATGCTGGATGTCTGCAAGAGAGGAATAGGTTGAAGGAAATGTGCCAGTCCTCTTCTTCTGTTTTCTCTGCTGTGGACAGATGCTGCTGCCATGAAGACCAAAGGAGTACCAAAGTCCTCCTGGAAGCCTGCCCTGCGCCAGTGAGCTTCTCTGCATCCCCCAGGGAAATGCAGGCTCCAGACACAGGGATAGCAGTTTTCTGGGTCTGTTTTGATGCCTGGGGTAGCACTGTCAAATGCAGCCATGGGAAGAGGATGAAGTGAGGCAAACTGATTTTAGTTTAATGATTATTTTCCTGAGAGGAAGGTGACCCAGTGTTCTCATTTCTGTGTTTTATTTCTAACCCAATTATGGTCTCAAATGCATGCACATCTCAGGGAATGGTGTCTGAAACCTCAATTCCATCCCCTGTAATTGCTGAACCTCTCACAGCATGATTTCTGCTCCCTTTGGATGCGCAGTGGCCTGTCAACAACATGAAGGGCTGAGAACAACCATGTTCTTCCCCTTTCCCTTTCTCTTCTTTGTCCTTCTTCTTATACCTGCCAAGGTCCTGCTTAGAGTCCTTTTCAAGAGGCAGAGTAGAGGAGAAGAAATGGACATATGTTATCCTCCTCAGAGATGTGTCTCTCATCTGCCAGGAGTTATGATAGATATGTATATTTATTGTAATGCAGAGGTTCACCTGTGCGTGCATGAGGAGAGGATGAAAGGAAAAGATGCGCTGCTGTTGTCATCCTCCTTTTTAATTTTATATTTTTTTTAACTGAGGCCATCATTCCTCCATTTAATGACTAAAAGCATTGAGCAGACTATGAGTTATTTCAGTGGGCTGTCCCTCCTATCTTTGATTTGTAGCTCATCATTTATTTAAATGGTTTTCCTTTATTTCATTCACATGAACAAGTGGAAAGCTCAGTCAAAACCTTTGCAGAGCAATCCAAAGAAATGCTACTGCTAGTTAAACTTGCATCAGAATTCAAGTTGTGGAAGTTTAGCCACAAAGGCTAAACACAAAGCTAAGGAGAGAAAAATAACCTTCTGTGCTACACATCACGCATGAAATAGAAATTGTGGCTGTGTCTGCAAGATTATGTCTACACTTATTAAAACATGAAGTTATGCCACATTTCTGTTTTTTGTATTTGTAACACAGGTAAGAAAGATTTTGGAAAGTCTCTGGTTTAAACAGAAAATCACAGAATCATGGAATGGTATGTATTGGAAGGAAATTTTAAAGATCACATAGTTCCAGCCAACCTGCCACAGGTAAGAACAGCTTCCACTAGATCAGGTTACTAAAAGCCCCATCCAGCTTGACCATGAACATTTCCAGGGATGGGACATCCACCACTTCTCTGAGAAACCTGTTCTAGTATCTCACTACACTCTTCGTAAAAAGTTTCTTCCATATGTCCAATCTAAACCTACTCTCTTCCAGTTTAGAAATCCTTCCAGTTTATAGGGACTATATGGTTTTTTTTACAAAGGCTGAATGAGTACTGTATTCACGGTGTAGCTCAAAGCTTGGTAGGAAGAAAGCTCCTCCTGGCTGGACTGAGGCATTCATTCTGAGATGACCTACAGGCTCTCTGGAAATTTCATCTAGGCTCAGCAATCTATAAATAGTAGGGCATGTTGGTGGTGAGGAAGCTTTGGTGCACCATGAGCTCCAAAACTGCTGAGCAAATTGTATAAGGGAAGCTTAGAGCTGTGTGATGGACCTCAAAAGAATAAGATAGGTTTTCATTTAGGTTATGAATAGGGCTGAGTGAGAGTTTCAGAGAAGTTATATGGTGGAAAGATATCTAAAAACAAGGAGATGAGAGGTCAAGATTTCATCTGTCTTCCTCAAAAAGATCGCTACACCAGTGCATACAGACAGAAGAACCCAGCTTAAAGCCAGATGCTGTAGACAGTCTTGTGTGCATTCAGCTTCCAAGGAGAGATTTCTGAGTAATGAACCTGGAAATATTTTTACAGAAATCTATTTCATTTTTCATCACCTTTCTGTCTAAAAAATTGAGTGCTGTGCACACAAATAAGTGTGATACGCTTTGTGCAGTGCTTTCTAAAGCAAAGTACCCTACATTTATTTGAAAACTGCATATAGGGTGACTTTTAACTACCACTTAAAATAGTCCAAGCCGTATCTGAAGTGTATTTTCAGTGAGGCTTTTCTGTATGCAAAAGAAATGCAGCAAGCATTGCCACACATAGTAAATGATCTGTGTATTTAATGATGATAATATCACATAAATTTATAGTTGACTACACAGATTTGTAGTTGGCTACACACTGATTTGGTTCTGTTTGATATCTAGAATTTATTGGCCAACAGCATAGGCTGTGAAACAGTTATCATGGTTTCAAGTTGAATCTAAGTATTAATGTCTTCTTAAGTGTCTCAGATTGCATCCCTGCAGGGATATGAGCATGATGGTGACTGTAATGGTTACATTCTATCAACAAGTTAGGTACATGCCCTCAAGAGAAGAAAAGCTTTACACTTTCTGTCAGGAGTGGAAAAATGATTTTACATGGACCAGTAAAGGTAGCAACAGTTGTCAAAGGGTTTAGAGTAATTTATGCGTAAGTTTTCCAATTGCTTGGACTGTCAGGTGGAAGACACCTAAATGCGAAAAATAATTTTAGTTCATCTCCTAAGAACAAAGCTCTCAAAACTTTTTAGTCTGTAACAAATGCCCAAATACAGAAAATGACAAGGTGACTGTTGTAGGAACAGCAAAAATGCAGTGAAGGTGCTCCTGAATCAGATAACTGGATTTTGTCACTTGTAGTCAGTGAAATAGATCACTGGATTGTATCAGCAAATTGAACAGTAATTTGTTCCAAGACTTACCATTAAGTAAAATAATGCATCCTACTGGTTCAGAAGGTTCATATATTGTCACAAATATATTCTAGCAGGGAAAAAAGTTACAGCTTTGGTTTTCCCATGATTTGTGACATTTATACATTGCACTGGAACTTTCTGGTGGTAATTTTTAAGTTCTTCAAAGAGAAAAAAGACGGCGATGATGGACAGTCACTTTCAGTGTCTGAAGACTAGTTATATTTCTTCCATAATCTACTTTGTGGTACAGACTTGAAATTAGAATAGTCTGATTTTCTATGACCTGAAATTTATTGCATAATACATTCATTGAAGGGTCAGTTACAATAAAAAATTGATGAAAAATCCATAAAAGTTAATCCTTATCTACTTAAAAAGATATCACGTCAATGCAGAAAGGGTGGAAATAGGTTTCTCAGTGCTATACATCAGCTTCAACGATTTGACCTCATGGTTTTGCTTTAACTGAAGAAGATTAGATTTACTTGATTCAGACACTTTCTTTGAAAAATTTTGACTTTTCAGGAAATTGCAAGCATTTTAAATGATCAACAAGCTGGATATGGTGCTCTTTGGTAAGAATTATTGTTTACTAAGAGACTGAGGACAGCAACTGCACTTGCTTCAGAAGTATTAGAAGTCTAATGGTTTATCTTCAAATCTTAGTTCTTACAGTCATTTTAAAACTCACAGAATTTATTAAGTCCTTTCCTACCTTGTAATGAGCACTGAGAAAAATTTCTTTCTTTTCTGAACACAGGGCAATTCACCAAGCCTTCCAAGTATGGATTTTTTTGAAGATAAACTTCAAATAAAGTTTTCCAGTTGTACAAGTTAGGAGTTTTGAAACAGATTTCAAAAGAAAGATTGCCTCCTTCATCCTATTATGTTCCTGGAGTCTTTACTTTCAGAGGATTGTCATCTCCCTTTCAGTGAATAGGTGTTGACAGTGTCAAAATCTTTACAAAAGTGAGCCCTGAATGAGCTTCAGACTCTTTCTTTTTTTTTTTTCAGGAGCCAGATTTTCAGAGCCTATGGTACAGTGGAAACAGAACAACTCCTGGTGCTCTCTCTAAGGTGAAATAGGTTTGCAACTCAAAATAATAGTTTATAGGCTCAACTGAGGTGACAGTGCTTGAGATACATGTAAACTGCTTGCTCAGAAGAGTTGACTTGACTCAAATTTTACTCTGACCCCAGCTGCCTAGAAGAGGTCACTAAGGACTTTTTCATTTTCACAATGAACACTGAAACGCAGCTTTCTTCTGCATGGGTATTTCTCTGTGTGACCCAGAATCACAATACGCAGGAGCTGGTCCAAAGCTTCTCACAACATCACATTGCGCTACGAAGATAGAAAAATTGTGATTATAAGTTTTACCTTTGTCAGTTTTTCCACTGGTTAGTGTATAGATGGCAATTGTTCATTATGCCCTTCTTACTGAAAATTCATGTTAGATTTACTGCAGCCAAAGTGTCAGATGCAGCTGCCTCTAATGAAAGGGGTTTTCTCTTTAAAAAAAGACTCCTTTTAGTCTATAAAATACCAGAATTTCCTCCTGCCACATTTTTCAAACCCTTATGTTTCTTTCCTATGGTTTTGTTTTGTCTAGTGTTTTGTGAAAGGATTGTAATACGGATTCAAAAATTCCAGGCAAGAAAAGCTTGGGCTTTTTGGATCCTCTTCACCAAACAGAACAAATCCTGATATTTACTGAATAGCTCTGCTTTGTGCCTCTCTGGTGTGCACGTCTCGTATTCTTAGGCAAACGTGTTGCATGTTTATTTAAATAATGGTATCTAAGATGTTACCATACACCTCCTGTCTTCTTTGCTTCTGTCTTGTCCTAAAGCAGATCTTTCATGAGGTTTTCAGAGGGTCACAGAAACGCTTTTGCTTCTGATAACTATTAATTGGAATTAAATTCTGGCCCCACTGGCTACATCTGTGCTGCTAAGTTACATTAAGCCAGGGACCATTTTTGGCTGTCATTTTTGGCCAAATGACACAAGCTATGTCCAAACTTCAAGGCACTTATCTTCTGCCTCTGCTGGACCTCATGCAAAATTGTTATTTTGTTTGTGTTTCCTTTCAGTCTAAAGGATTTGAAATAGTGTGGGGATTATGTAGGAGCCTTTCAGAAAAGTGTTTTTATAGCAGGAATCTGAAATTATGCTACATGCCTTCAGGTGCTGCATGAAGGCAGCCAGAGAGTTTGTAGGTGCAAAGGCAAAAAGAGATTTTTTTTTTTTGTCTAAATAAATAAGAAAACTTTGTGTCGCTGTATTTTTCCAGCCTCCTAAAAGTAAATTCTAACCTTTTTCTCATCTATGCAGCTTAGTCGTTTTCAGTGGAGTTTCAAGTATTTTTATAGTCAATTTTGCTTGTTTTCTTCCCTTTGGCCTTTCACTACTACAGAACAATCTGACCCATAGCCCTCGGCTACAGGCTGCTATGAAACAAAAAAAAAATGGAGAAAAGAACAAAAGAGAATGTCAGCCTGGAATGACACTATTTACATTCTTTTCACTGGACTTTACTTGCAGGCCTTTTAAACAACAATAAAGTTTCTGCATTCAACATCCTGAGCCTGATCCCTGTCTCTTACAGTACACTAATGGAAATCAAGAGGAATTCTATTGATTCCAGCACAGTTAAATCAATGTAAGAGAAATTTAAATTAGGTCCGTTGTAGGCAAGATATAAGACTACAACTTGTCAGGCATTTATGTAGTTCATCATCAGTCTATGTAGTACAGAATAAAAAAACGCAGAAGATTTCCAAACTATATCAAGGCAATTGCTCAGAAATTAACATTCAGAAAATTCCTCATTTCATGAATCTATACTGGAGTGAGGAAAAGATTGTATGTATTTTTAAGTCAAAGAACATTTTATCCCATGTGGAAATTGGAGACAATTTGGTATATTAGTCCGGAAAAATGTGGTTTAAAATGAGCAATGAAATGCATAAGAAGAAATACAGTTGAGATGAGACATAGACTATGGCTTTTATCTTTTTCCCTTGTAACTACTCACTCTTTCAGGTCAGTGAATTCTCATCATCCCTTACAAGCAGGTAAAAATTAGATTAACATCTGGAAGGAAGAAGATCATGAAATTGTTTCTTTCTGTCTGATACTGCTAATGAGACTCTTGGACTCAGCCAGAGTGCTGGAGACTGCACATATATGGTAGAACATGCACCCTGTAGGTTTTTTTATCATTTTCTGATCTCCAGACTGTAGTGTGCTCTATGTAGGAATAGGTACTTTATATGCCACAAAATGGCCTCCTAAGACATCTGGCAAAAGTTTGTAAATAAAATTTCAGTTTGTAGAAGAACTGTGTTTTTTCATGGAAAAGAATCAGAAAAAAAAAAAAAGGAAAGGAAAGAAATAAAAAAATCTACCGTTGAATAGAGAATTCTGAGAAACTCCCTCCACTTTGAGAAAAGAAATGTTACTTTTATGACACTGAAATACATTTGAAATTCTTCTCTTTTAACAATTCTTTCACATCAGTAGAAATCTGGACCTCTTACCCTAAAAAATCTGAAACCTGATGGAGGGACTTTGGACCAACAAGGTCTCAACTTTCTAAATAGATCAGATGTATATCAAGAAATACTGCATTTTCCTACTAAAATGATCTCTTTAAACCAAAAACCAAACAAACAACACCCTTCTTTTTATTTCCTCAATTTACAATGAATATTTTAATGTTTTCTTACTAAAAATGAGTTTTCATTTTGAAAGCTAACTAACTCAAGTTTTAATAGATTCAGAAACATTTTTAATGGTTGAAATGATAAAGAAAAAGATCTTGTAAAAAAAGATTTACTTTTATCACAGAAATAACATGTATTTACTTGCCAACTCAACTGCAGTTTCAAAAATCTCCCTTTTTGCCTCACAGTTCATTTTATTCTTAATTCCCCAATAAGCAGAAAAATCCATAATTTCCTCAAGAATTATTTGAAACATATTTTCCTACATCTGTCTGTAACCCTTCTTCTGTGTTGAGAGGCTAGAATTAAAGCTGTTTTCTGCAGGCTTTTTTCAAATCCCCTTGTGATGTGTACTCTGTCAACTGAACTCTGCAGCATTCAGTCACTGACACCTGCAGAAGAGCTTTTTTGTGAGACTTTTTTTTTCACTTTTCTGTGACTCTGCTACTTTCACCTTTTCCATTAACTCACCCTGATGGCCCCACTCATTCAATACTAAAGATACCTTTGATTTCAAAAGGATTAGGTTCTGGCTGATGATTAACAGGACCTGATCAGCCCGGTGCTGTGGAGCAAAATGGTGTTAAATGTACAGGCTGGAAATAAACTGCTTTTCAGTAAAATGATATTGTGCACTGTCACTTCCATACCATCAATCAAAACTCATCAAGATGGGAGTGAATTTCTCAGCTTTTCCTCTTTATTACCACTGCACTATTTTGCTGTCAATACTGGTCTGTCTACCAGCTAACTAAATCATGAAAAATGAGATCCAATGAAATTGTGGAGTCAAATGCAGATTTTCATCTACTGCAGTTGTATTGAAACCAATGGAGGCTGCATAGTTGAATACCCACTATAACAGGCTGTAATGTAAGCCTTGGGGACTATTCCTGTGTTCCTTTTGCTACAGTCATTTTAATTAAAAAAGGAATCATTTGAATCAGGCTGTAGGAGTTCGTGCAATAACTGAAGCAACAGAGGCCTGTCATGTCAACAGGAGGCTGAGAATGAAGAAAGAAAAATTTTAAACCTCACTCAGCGATGGGTCCTTGTGAGATCTTAGATGACACTTGCAGATCTCTATGGACCCTGGATTTTATATCTAAACACATACTTCTTTTTGTCAGTATCTTCTGAGATATGTGAGGTGAGACCATGTGATGTAAGGTATCTGGATAGCACAAGATATTCCATTGTAGTTAGTTATCAAAATATAATGGGGAAATTTGTGACAGACCAAATTCAGAAAGAGAGGCATGAAGAAAGTAGCAGGACAAAAGGAAAAGCTGGAGAAAATAGTCAGGGATAAAAAAATTCCATACTATTTTAGTGGATAGCATAAGTCTTGCAGACTGTCATTTACCTCATTTCAACTATCTTCAAAGAGAAAATTTCAGACTTGAAACCACCTTTTTTGATTCAAGCTTTGCATATTCACTATTTCTTTTAGTAAAACATGTCTTGTAAAAACATTACAATTTCTCTTTGTTCCAAGTAAACATGTGTTCAATAGTTCCTCAGATCTTGAGGAAAAGAATGAAGTTTGTAAGTACTAAGGATCAAAACAGTCTGTCTTGCTCCTTTTATTTTTATAAATGTTCTTCCAACATCACCACCACTACTTACAACACTGCTTAATGACACCATTATAGCAGAAAAATAGTACTTGTTATTTATTCCTAAATTCAAAATTTCTCCTTAATATTACAAATACGTTCCTCTATGAATGAGCATTTTTTTTGCTTTGTAGTATGGTTTTAGAAGTGGGTATCATTTATGGAAACATTATTAAAATATTAGAAGGTCATTTTTTGAATCTTTATCAAAATCTCAACATCTTAAGCTTTTTTCTATTTCAATAAAATGAGTATTAATTTTAAAGGGTTTAAGTTGACCTAATCCATACGATCTAGAGAAAGTCAATCAATATATCAAAGTCAGTCAAAATACTTTTGTTTTTCGAAATGAGAATCATGAATCCTTACTTTTATCCTGGATGGAAGATTAATGAAATTAAAAGGATAAAAACGAGAAAACAAAATAAACCACCAGGTCTGTAGGCTATAAAGAAGATTGGTAAAGTCACTGAACTCAGAAAGAAAATTTTATTTATATTTCACAAAGTGTGTTAAGAAATTACTTAAAATTATACTAATGTGGTAGTGGTATCATTGCTATAATATAATCCTCCAAGAATTTTTTACTTCCGTGAATTTTTTTTTTTTTTCACTGAAATCTAAACCCAGGGAAACATGTAATGATTAATATAGGTTTCCTTACTGTTGGCAACATTATTACTGTATTATCCTTCAAGTAGTAGGAAATTGTTGCATAGTGGGATACCTTCTAGCCAGTTTAACTTAGCAGAAGAGTGTACTCATGTAGGACTGGCCTCCCAGCTTGTACTTGGTGAGGTACGCACACGAGGAGATGGTCTTAGCTGGCTTAGCAAAAGCTTGTAGTTTGGTGACAGGGTAGGTTGTCTGGTGCTTCTCCAAGATCAAATCCTGAGAAATGCACCTTCTGCAAAGGATTCTAGTATTAACTGGAGTTATCCTTAATGAGAAACTCTTATTCAAGTCTTTTTTTCCTTGAATAAGATGAAATCAGATGAAATCTTAGTGGGATCATCTCATTTTAAGCATGATGAGAAACTTTCTACTGCTAATCTCAAGAACAGAGAAGTAGCAACAGAGAAATTATTAACCTACTCGATGTTCTTATGTCTGTCTAGGTCCTCTAAGATGGTAATGCCTAGTGCTCACTAATTCTAAGCTTTATTTTAGGGAAATGCTCCAAAACATGACTGAATTTGAGTGACAACTTGGTATTGTACTCCGTGCCTCATTTAATAAAAAAGAATCTAGAGAGTTTTAAATAGTTGTTGTGAGGAAGAACAATAATTTTATTGTGTCTATTGTTAACGTTGATATTAATTTGGTCAATAAGAATATTAAAAATATGCAGTTATATTGGTTTATTCATTAACCAGAATTTATTCAACAATAACACTTCACTCATCTTAAAACTAAAAATTGTTTCAATATTGTATAACCCCCTTGCATCACTTTAATCAACCAGCTCTTAGAACTTCTTTGAAATTTGTCTTCTGAAAGAGTTTTTTCTGCTTTTCTCTCTAATTTACTTAACATTTCTTTATAGTATCTTCTCCTGTCCTCTGAAGCTGTGTCCAGCAACTTCATCTGTGCTGATGTCATATTTCCCTGGAATTTCCTGGAATCTTTCCATCTTGAACCATGTAAGATACATTGATTTCCTTCTCCTAAAATAAACAATATGGTATTTCAACCCTGTTAATATGAGGCACAGATTCTTAGCTCTATTCATGATTAGAACACTTATCTATAATGGGATAATATATTCCTGCAGGAATAGGAAACTGTTTTGAGAACATCTCAAATATTTAGCTTTTACAAGTTGTATAATGGAAAATAGGGCAATATACTGTATCAACATAAACTCTTACATAGCAAGCACTTGCTGTTCAATAACTTAAACATTCACTTAGTTTAACTAACTGTAAAACAGCTTAAATGTTTTTAAGTAGTCATAGCATGGTCTTCTATTAGTACATTTAATTACATTGAAGTTTAGTAGATCTAATCTTGTGTTTTTCAAAAAATGTGGATATGCCAGATTCCTGAATGAAGAATATATTCACAATAGTAGCATGTGAGCCTGAAACAATGCTATACATGGTGAAATGTTCACTGTTTTATATGGTCAGAGTGGCCTTTCAGATCCATACCATCCCTTAAACTACTGCAAAATTTGCTAATTGCAGATTAGAGATTTCAGTGAAATCATCTTGTTTCGCAGAACTCTTGGGACAGATTATTAAAAATAATCAACTCCATCTTTATTTCAGTTCACTGAAAACCAGTTATTTTCTCATTCCCTCTTCAAAATATTTTTCCTATGTAGTTGATTAAGTGCCATTCCTTTTTTTTATCCATCCACTTATTTTTAAAGTTATTCATCTGATAGCATGACTGTAGGAGACTTGTTGTTTCCAGCCAAATTATGGATGAATTCTATGTCAACTCTATATGTACTAGTTGATTTTCCTGTAAAATCATGTCTCACATTCTGTTTTCCACTGCAAAATTTATTCCCTTCAAGTATGAATGACCCATCCTAGTTTTGTAAACTGCAACTCTTCTCTTTCCCCACTCTTCCTCTCCTTGAAAACATGCTTATCAATATGTGGTTTAAAAGCAACTGTAGTTATAGTTTTGGAAGTCTTCAGTGGCAGTAAATAATTTTCTAATTAGCTGTCTGGAAGAAGCACATAAAAATAAAACAGGTCTATTTTGAATTTTATCTTCTAATTTGAGAAAGATCCTTACACTTATAATTATGAGTTAGAATTCAACAAAAAAATTTCACCCAACCATCTAAATAGTAAATTAACTAGCTGGTAAAGGACTGCAAAAATGAACTACAAAACTGAGGGACCTTTTCTAAGAAAACTGTTTTGCATTTTTGCCAACAATGGCTTTGTAATTAGTTGGTCTAAAATGATAAAATAAATTTCTCATCTTGGTTAAACCCAAATTACCTCACCTCATCAGGGGCTGATGAAATCAGCTTTCTATCTATGTGTTGTTAGAAAGACTTCTATATTTGCATAATTAAAAAAAAAAAAGAATATTCCATTTGCTTGGTTTCAGCTGCAGATAAAGATGTTGAAGGCATAACATTTACAATGCCCTTTTTGTAGTTATACATTATCTGTAAAGGTCAGTGGAAACTGTCACATTGTCACTGTCTCTTTGCCATTATGAACATTATCATTTTTGTCATATTTCAGTAGTTTCTATGCAAAATACTTGAGTTAAAATTCCATCATAACCAGTGGTGTGCAGGTTTATTACAACATGAAATCTTTGCTTCCACTGCTTAGATGATACTGCATTATAATACCATAGGCTTAAAGGATGTGTAAAAACCAGACAGAAATATTTTGAAAATATATTCTCTTAGAAAAATCAACTTCCCTTGTCATTCAGGCCCCTGTCAAGGTTCTCAAATCAGCACTTACTCTCAAGAGAACTTCTTAGGACATTGAAGTTAAGCACACCCAAACACCTCTGTAACAAGATGCTGAGGATGTGTGAAGCAAAGAAAAGGGAGGGATTCAGACAATGAGCCAGTTCTTGAAGAGAACAATTATTTAAACATTTTATATTTATAATATTACACATATTAGCTACATATTCATTTATATAGACTAACCATCCAACATGTATTTGTCATCAGAACTCTCATGTAACCTATTTTCTGTGGAACAGTAACATGGTAGTTCTACTAACCCTAATTGCAACACACAAAAAAAATTTACAGTCAGGGATTTATCAAGTGCATAGAATATCTCCAGGGTATCTAGGGCTAGAGTTCAGACAAAATCTTTCTTTTTCTGTGATCTACCCTTGCAGTCATGGGAAGCCCATGAATTTTATAGAATTTTCTGAATTTCTCCTGATGCATTTTTTAATTTTTTTTTATTTTTTTTTTTTTTTTTTAATTTTTAGTTAGAACAGAGTGGAATACCCTTAATTCATTGAGGTACTTATATATACTCGTATCCCTGTTTGGTTTCTATGATGGCAAGACACAAGTGGGAACACTCCAGAAAAAAAACCCAACCACAAGTAGTAGAAAAAGAGGCATTTAGGCTCTAATGGAAATTATGAGGAGAGAAGGTTATCAGTTGGCTGGGAAAAGTTTTTGCTCATCACTTATGGTTTCAACATTACTTCCAGGAGTGGCTAAAAGACAGAACAAGATAGTGACAACCACTGGACAGTCACAACATCTTCTTCGGAGATTGGTGACAGGCGG
The DNA here is from genome assembly GCF_003031625.1 of Empidonax traillii. Classification (NCBI taxonomy): domain Eukaryota; kingdom Metazoa; phylum Chordata; class Aves; order Passeriformes; family Tyrannidae; genus Empidonax; species Empidonax traillii. The sequence goes on along the minus strand of NW_020955610.1, from coordinate 949,514 downwards.
GAGTGGGACTTAGTTCCTGAATGTGCTGGACTGAAAGCTGATAAGGCCTCAGGCACTTGGCTGGCAGCTCAACTCTGCCAGTGCCCTTTACTTGCCTAAATATTCTGTAAAGAGAAACCTTTTAATTGTGTATTTTACCTGAAGGTATGCCAATTTTCCAGCAGTGTCATGTTTTCCTATTCTTATTATATTAATAATGCAGAATTCCATGACAGCAAACATTATACAGTGAATGAGGGGAATTTGTTGGCCCTTCAAATTACAGTGTCTATAGAATTATAATAAAAAACTCATGAGTCAAAGGAATAGTGCTGCAAAGTTGGACCAACAGAGAAATTTAGGCAGGAGAGTAGAACAGAAAAAAAGAGTTTTTTTGATAAATATGTTTAATAAAGTAATTTTAATGGGTTTATTATTTTTTGAATAAAAATGACAGATGGTCAAATCTAGCCAGGAAGGATTGTAGAAAGGTAAAGTACAAGCTGCATTAGCAGCTTGAAGTTCTTTGAGCTCAAAGCCTGTATGCATTCAGCAGTGTAGAAATTTTCCTCATGTGTTAAAGTGAGACGAACTCACCGTGCCTGAATTACCCCTGGAAGCACAGTGTCAGCAACATCTAACTGCCAGCAAAGTCATGTTTACATCACTGTTGAAAGCTCTTAGGACCCTTGTGGGTAACAAATTTCCTAAACTGGTACAATCTTCAAGTACCTCGTTTTGGGGAGTCATGCAAGCTCCTTGGATACCTCTATGCAATAAGGCAGAACAGACTTGGCTTCTCCACTACCCAGTCCCCATGTAGACTTGGTGTAGAAGTTCAAAGGGAGATGGGACTGTAGCTGATAGGACTGTATGTCTGAGGGTAATATTAAGCTGGAATTTCATGCTAGTGCAGGATCGTGGCTGTCTGAGACACAGTCTTAGAATAGACCAGTATCAGTGAGCCTGGTGGAGGCTTGCCAGCATTCAGAAGCTGCCTGTGCCATAGCTTAAAGTTACTCCTTTTAGTAAAGTTTGGCTTATCTTTTCAGAAACGCATGAACACAGAAAAAATGTTTTGTTCATGGATATGCTGCATAAGAGCTGCTACTGAGAGCAACAGACTTCAGATCAAAAATTAATACACAGACCTATTTCTGGGCCCATCCATCACAGTTTGCTTTTTTTGTCACTACTTACTTTCACTTCCTAAGTTCCAAGTTCCTGTGATTTCCTACTTTAGCAGGAGTAAAGTGTCTCCAGTTTGCTATGAGAAATTCAAAATGACGTTTTCCCTTTCACAATTAGTCCTGCAGTTTGCAGTTGTGCAATAATGTTGAGGGCTTGAGGAGATGCACATCAACAGGCACAGGATACAGTAATGTTTGCTATGTGCTGTCAGTCATGTACTCTCTGTGAACTAGTACCTCTCAGGAAAGAAGGATGCTGCTATTTTTTATATTCTTATGTAAATATTGGGAAAATTAAAATCAAAACATTAATTTTCTAGCTAGTCCATAAATCTATAGTGCATCAGATAAACACTTTATGTTAAACACTTTAGTTACTTTAAATATGGATCTATGTCCAAGAAATAGGAATCATAGTAACCAATTGAAGTGTAAGTAAAAAACTTAAATTTTAGACAGTATCACCTGTATATAGAATATTGATATTGAATTCCACAGATTTGGGGAGGAAAAAAAAAACAAAGGAAAGCCTATTGAACTAAATGTGAGTATACAATTAAAGAAATGAATAAACCTGCTACGCATGAAACAAGAGGTGGGATTTGCCAAATAAATTAATCTGTTGTGACTTACTCAGATTTAGTTTATATATAGATTAGTTTACCAGATATGATAAGGATACTAAAGTGATACTTTTGCAGACAGTAACTGAAATGTGAATTGTAAAGCCCACCATACCCACCAGTGGTGCAAATGTCACTTAAATACCATCCATTGGGTTTGTTCTGCTGTTTCATGTGAACAAGCAAGTAGAAAAAAGACGTTTGTGTGGGAAAATCTTTTTGCAGCAAAGCTGATGGGAAAGCTGATGATTCTCTTTCCAAAAAAGATATTTGTGTGTGGTAATATTTGGTAATGGTCTATGAGCTTTATGCAAAGACTAATCATATTGCTGTAACAAACACATCAGAATTTGGATATGTTAGATTACGTGATTAAAGGATAATCATGGAGAGCACAAAGACTCCATGAGGATTAGAGACCTCTGATAGATGGAGAATGCTGGTAACCTAATCAAGGAAGATGGGACATCTCCAAATGCAACATTGGCTTTAGCTCTGCATGCACACTATTTTCTCTTGAGGCAAGAAAGGAGTGAGCCAGGGACTTTCAGACAAGATTTCAAAAAGCCGCTATTCATGCTCTAGGGCAAAACATTATAGATTAAACGTTAAAATGGAAAAGCTGTGGAAAAAAAATTTTCTACTTTCTGAGTTAATAAGACATTATCTATCTATTCTGTGGAATCCTGGGAAATTGCAGGTGCAAGTTTGTCAGATTTCCAGTTCTTGGCTTTGTGTACATGCTTTAAGCAGATGTGTTTCATCCTTTGCCTGCTTGGTTGGTACCAGAGTTAAGCTAATATAAACAACTTTTCTCTAGAGAGTGAGATTTTCTCTGCAGATAATGTTTATAGTACAGATCCAAAAGATTTTCTGAATATTCTGTGAGTCCACAGTGTTTACCATACCTCCCTGCATAATAAGCTTTGAAGTTCACACAGTTCCAAGAGCTCACATCTGTCACATTGCACACTGAGCCTTTTTTCCTCATCTCCTGGATGACCAAAGTAAAGACTTCCAATCACTTGCTACACATTTTGGCCTGGCAACCAAACTTCAGCATCATAAGTATGATATCTGTAAGCACCAGATGGCAAAATCTTTGAACATTCATTTTTATTTCCTAACCATTTGGGAGCATTAAGAACTCTCATGGGGAAAGAAATTGTTGAACAATAAAGGTAAAGTATAAAATATGGGCAAATATTTAAATGATTTTTTAATTAAATCAAAACAAACATTTCCCTATTGCATGCCATGGAGAAAGCACCAATATAGATGAGCTTTTAAAACATACTGTGACATATTTAACTCAGAGCAATAATGTATGTTTTATTCTTCAGAATGATCACGTTTTTAAAACATGGACACATAAAAAAAGGTTGCTTGCTCATATTTGGAGGGAAAAAGCCACAGAGGCTTAGTGGTATAACACATAAACCAGCACATTTTATATCAGTAGGACTCTGTTGCTTTTACATATCTCTACAAAGAAGAGGAAGGAAAGGGGGGAGGGAGGGAGTGGAACTAAGTCAAGCAAAGATAGAAGGTGAACCCATACATCAGACTTCCAAACTCAAACAACCAGAAAATAATGCAACTCCAACACTTAGCACCAAAGTCCCATGTACAGAACCAGCCTTTTTCTTCATGCCATTATTTGATATTTTTTATTTATTATTGATTATATTTATGTTTTTCAGTGCTTGAAAAAATTGTGAAAAGCTGTAACTATCACTGATCACAGATTCTGCTTTGACTCCAAATTCGGGTTGCCTTTACCTGCACAAAGAATACTTAAACATTGAATTGAGGCAGCCGTGAGCATTTTTAAATAAATAATTTGAAAGATGGTGAGTAAGGATGCGGGAGACTATGGTTTTGGTTGTTCACAAGACCAGGAAAGGCTTGCAACCTTGAAGATTTATCTCAGTGATCAAAAGGGCTGTATATCCCTGGGATGTGCTGAAGGCATTTGTATTTGTTTTACTATACCTGACACTGGAGGGCACTGAAATGACTCTTCTGAATCAACATTCTGTTTGGTGTTTTTTTTTTTTTTTTTTTTTTTTTTCCCCTGAGATTATCGGTGCCCAGGAAGTCTGAAAAGCCAAGTAAGGGGAGGAAGGAAACATCCTCAAATCCATGTACGTCACAGAGGTACTCAAACTCACATCTTATGACCCTTGCCCCTGTGGAGATCATAGTCCAGAAGAAAATTAAGAGTTTTGGGGGAAAATTAGCTTGCCACACAACAGCAGGTGCTGTTTTATTACCAGTTTTAAAGCAACTCTGTAAATTATTGTGGCATGATGGATGTCCAGGTCCTGAGCCTTTATCCACATGACTTTCAGTAGTACTTTTATCCTACTGTGGTCTGTGGTCTTACAGGACAGCAGGATTACGAGTGCCCACTACTGTCCCGCCAATTCCTGTTCTGAAAATCTGCATGTGAGACAGCTGTTGAAGGAATGTGACAGGATCATAGTACCTGTAAGAAACATACTTAATAGTTTAGCAAAGAATTTTCTGAATCTGGCATTGTAGCAGCTCCCCAGAACTAAAAGCGCAGCAATGGGAGAACTGGAGGTGTCCCTTCCTAACAGACCCAATTTGTCCTGTAGCAGATTAAGCAAGGCAAGAGCAGCTGTCACCATTTCTTTCCCCAGTCTACCTCCTCTGGATGGCCACTTGGAAGCTAAAGGCTAGAGGTATATTCCTCCTGAGGTGCCTAGTTCTCAGTGATGTCAACATAGAAGCCTGTCAGCATCAGTAGAATTTCAAATGGTAGTGAAAGTCTATTTCATCCGCAACCTTTGCATCAGGTCAGATCAGTACTGTCTTCGTACATTAGTCAACATCACAGTCTGACATTCATCTGCGTGTGTCTGCTACATCAGCTCTCTTCCAGTACTGTGGAAAGAAATAGGTAGTTTCAGGATAAGATTAATCTGACTTCTTTTAGACATCGTTTTTGGGATGGAATTGAATCCAAAAGTGCTCATTTCACTCCAGTTATTATAAGAGGGGCTGGGGTCACTACCTTAGAAACAGGTATCTCTGTCTCAGCAGATGTGTTCCACCCAGTGTTGGGTTTATGCTGAGGGACAGTAGGATCAATGAGATTCTAATGGAAAGATGACTGGATTTGGAGTTTTTCTCATGACCTGTTAAAGTTGATAAAAATGACAGGAAAAATATTTGGATTCCCATTTCTCTCCCCTCCAAACTTTCAAACCCCATTTATTCTCATGCAGAATCCTGTTGTTTTGTCTTCCTATTACCCTTGGACTCAGTGGAGGTTATACTGGATGCTAATAACAAAAAGAGAAAATGAATATGTCACAAACAAGGAATGCTGCCAGAAGGAGTGGCACTGAAAAAATGCAGGACAACATTTCTCATTTATGTCATCTTTTGGGACACTCCTTATATTTTCTCCCCTTAGAAGAGGCTCCCAGAGGACTTCTGCTTTTGTGAAGTCATTACCGTTATCAGATTAGTGTGCTGGACCTTCCCCTGAATTTCTCTGTGTGACTAGTCTAAAAGAACTGCAATGATCCCTTCTGTTGTTGCAGTTTATGAATAGTCCTCTGACCATGGAGGGAACCAGGGGATTCAGAGGTGTCAGTCCTATCATTCCTCAAATGACCCCAGAGATGGGCAGATCAAGGCTAAGAAATTTTGATCATAACATTATAGAATCATAGAATGGTAAGGGTTGGGAGGGACCTTAAAGATCATCTAGTCCCAACCTCCATTGCCTTTGGCAGGGACACTTTCATCTAGACAAAGTTACTCAAGGCCTTATCCAGCCTGACCTTGAACACTGCCAGGGTTGGGGCATCCACAACCTCCCCTGGTCAACGTGTTCCAGTATCTCATCATTTTCACAGAAATAATTTTTTTTCTGAATATCTAGGCTAAATTTTCCCTCTTTCAGACTGTACCCATTATTCCTTGTCCTATCGCTACTACATTTCTGGTGAGGTCTCTCTCTCTGGCTTCCCTGTAGGCCCCTTTAAAATACTGTAAGGTTGCTATGAGGTTTCCATTCAACTTTCTGTTCTCCAGGCTGAACAGCCCCAACTTCCTCAGCCTGTCTTTGTAAGGGAGGTGCTCCAGTCCAATCCCACAAAGCTTGGTGGTGTCAGCAAACTTGCTGAGGGTGCACTCAGTCCCACTGTCCCTGTTGCCAATAAAGATGTTGAACAGTATTAGCCCCAGTACTGGCCCGGAGGGACACACTCATCACTGGTCACCGTGTAGACAATGAGCTGTTGACCACAACTCTTTGTGGGTGGCCACCCTGACGGTTCTTATCCACTGAGTTGTCCATCCATCAAATCCATGTCACTCTATTTTGGAGACAAGAATGTTGTGCGGGACAATGGCTAATGCTTTGTGTAAGTCCGGGTAGACCATGTCAGTTGCTCTGTCTCTATTCACCAGTGCTGTAACCCTGTCGCAGCAGGCGGCCAGATATGTCAGGCATTGTGGCTGAGGTTGGAAGGGACCTCTGGAGGTCATCAAGTCCGACCCTCCTGGCTCAAGCAGGGTGACCTACAGTCAGTTGCCCTGGTTTGTGTCCAGATAACTTTCGAACATTTCCGGCGATGGAGGCTTCACCATCTCTCTAGGCAACCTGTGCCGGTGCTCAGTCATCTTCACAGTGAAAAAATGTTTCCTAAAGTTCACATGGAACCTTCTGTGTTTCAGTTTGTCTCCACTGCCTGTGGTCCTGTCACTGGGCACCACTGAAAAGTGCCTGGCTGCATCTTCTTTACACCCTCTCTTCATGTATTTGTATACAGTGATGAGATCTCTCCCCTGAGCCTCCTCTTCTCCAGGCTGAACCGTCCCAGGTCTCTCAACCTTTCTTCACAGGACAGATACCCTAGTCCCTTAAACATTTTAGTGGCCTTTCCCTAGACTCTTCAGTATGTTCCTGTCTTGTACTGCGAAATACAGAATGCCTTGATATCCTCAAGCTTTACACTAATTTATTCTGGCAGTCTGGGATTCTGGGTAAACTACTCAAGTTGTCTTAAATTGATAACAACTTTTGGTCATTTGCACTTCAGCCACTGGTGCTGTTATTTAATATTTCTATTATTATTGTTATTGTTTTGTTATTAATTCATAGTAATAGGACTCCAGCGGGAGCACAGTGGGACCATTTCAGTGCAAAACAACCATATAACTAGAAGATGTACAAAAGTGTTGTCACTGGTATTGGTCAATGGATCTTCAGTGGGGAAATTGTATGTGATTAGTGCATTCAGTGCTTTAGAAGTGTTGTCGTAAGAATATTAGAGATCTGTAAATGTTAATAAGAACATGCCTAGGATTGAAACACTGAACATGCACAGTAATACTACCCAATTTATCTTGTCCAGTAGAACCATATCCAGGTGATTTGTTGTTAAACAAGTCTTCAGAACATCAGCCTAGTTTGTGGCCAGTGTCTTTTGGTTGAACTTGGTGTGAAACTGGAAGACTGGGACGTCAGTGTGGGTTAAAAGCCTGACCATTTTGCTCTTTATGATCACTTTATACCTGCCCAGTATAATAGGAGCTGCTGCTACCGCTAGCTGTGGCATTCTGATCATGCTCTTTTTGTCCATGAAAAGATTAACGTTGAAGGAAAATAAAACAAAGTTCCAGAACCTGCTGTGTCTGTGACTTCTGTCACTTCACTCATGGACCTCTGCTGGCATTTCTAATGACTTTAGTGCTTGAAAGAAGTGTTACTTCTTTGGACACTCAGATTTGTTTAGGCAAACAAAAGCATTTGGCTTCTTATCTTTTTCAGATATATTGGGCTTTTCCTTTTTTTTGATACATAAGAAATATGTTTTATGTCATTTACAACTTGTTACCTCTCTTGATAACATGTTTACTGTAAAGAAGGGTGCAATGGCAGCATTATATATGTTGTAACTCTTGTATAAGAGTATTATTATGTACAAAAGTGTTTCATAGCTCTTGTAGGAGTTTTAAAGTACATTAATCCATTAGTTTCTGTATGGTATTATTATAGTACTATTAAAATGCCATATGGGCACTTCACTAAAAAAGTCTTCTTTCTGGATGTTTTTAACATCTTGTTATTTATAAACAACTTTGGACACTGCTTGCTAATTAGCTAGTAACAGTCAGAAAGTCATCAATGAGATTACTACTGGCTAGTACATTTCTGTTATTTATTATGTAAGACTGCCATTTGAATGGAAATTATGTTGTTTGTGTCTCAGATAATGCTTTTTGCCATTTGTAAAAAATTACACAGAAATGGTCTACAGTCTTCTTGTATAAGTTTTTGGGTATCCTGAGCTACAGAATCTGTCTATTCTAAAGGCAAGTGACCTAGAAAGATCTTTACTATTCCTTCTGTTTTGGTACTTTTAATGGTAATCATATTACCTGCTTAGAAGCAGGCATGAAACATGCTTAATGTTTGGATCTGCTTCTGTCAGGTATTAGTGAATGATCTACTGAAAACAATTGGCACTACTATTTTTAAAATCTCATTCAAAATATAAGTAGATAAGCACTGTCTCTTTTATCTTCCAAAAAATTGCATATAAGAAAGCAATGTCTTTGCTTGTCCTTTATCAGCTGACTCAGAGAATAACAAACTTGATGTTTCAGTAGACAGATGTCTTGACCTATGAAATCATAATTAGATTTTGAGGTTATTGCTCTCTCCTGCACAGACTTGGCACATTCATCTTAGGCAAGGGAGGTGAAAAAGAGGCAGAAGATAAAATGCAAATTATCTTTTAAACTTACAAACATTTGTGCCTGAGTAACTTTATTTATGTCAGCAACAATTCAGTTGCTTAAAATTTCACAGTATGCTTTGCAATCATTCGCTTTTGAATAAATATCTGTAACATCTGATCATATGTAAAGGTAAACATTGGACTTAGGATGCTGTAAAATAAGAAATGGTAAATACAGTCAAGATACATATATAAGAGTGATTTCCTTTCACTTTCATTCAAATTTTACTTTCTACTTATATCTCAGTGCTTTTCAACCTAAATAAAAGTAATTGGAACTGTGGACAAGGATTTTTTTTTATCTGATAGACTTTATATAGGATAGAACTGGGGGCATTTTCAGGGAAAGCTGTGTCCTTTTAACTGATACAGCAGAGATTTTCAGATTTCTTAGCAAATCATTAAGTTAATGCATTTTTTTCTGCCTTAGGAGGTATGTTTTTGAGATTTGGATGTATCTACACATTCTCTTTTGAGCAAAGCATTTTTTTCATAATATTATGAATTCTAGCCTCAGAGAAGAGCACACTTCTGTTTGCAAAACAGCATAATTCATTTTTTATCCTTCTTTAACATTTTCTGTGAAGAATTGAAAAAAATGTAGGTTGTATTTCCTGTTGAAAAGGTAGAGCTTGCTTTAGGACATAACTATTGCTATACAGGCCCTTTACAGGCCCTTTCATAGAGATCTACAAAACTAGACCCACCACTCCAGATGTGTCTCACCAGAGACAAGCAGAGCAGAAAGACCACCTCCCTTGTTCTGCTGGCAGTTCTTATCCTAATGCAGTCTAGGATGCTGCTGCCATCCTTTGCTGCAAAGGCACACATTACTGGAATGTGGTAAGCTGATTGTCCACCAAGACCGTCAGGTCCTTTTCTGAAAAGCTGCTTTCAGGTCTGATTAACCTTATAATGGCAAATTTGCTTGAAAACTGTGATTTAAATTTCAAAGGTGAGATCTGCAGAAGGGCTTAAATTTATTAATGCTGAGTGTGAGAGAACAAAGTCTTCAGTTTCGGGCTGCAGAAGCTGGGATACCTTGCAGGGAGGCCTACAGTGGGCATACAGAAAGTTAAAAACCTTTGAATACCACCATTGCAGTTTTGTGATATCTTGATGAAATTATATGATTGAGCATGAAGATGTCCATTCCATCTGACAGTGAAACACTGAGGACCAGTCTCTGTCCTAAATCACATTCTCCATCTGCTCAAATTCCTTCCCCAGAGCCTGCCAAAGGAGGAAGGTGCCTATAGCAATTTTCTGAAAAACTTGAGTGATTGTCTCTATCTTCTTTATTTCCCTTAACACCATTGTTAGGGACCTTATACAGTGTTTTGAAGTGTCAGCTTTATGTTTCCATTTGTTTGAGGGGGGACACTTCCCAGGAGAGTCTCTGAAGTCAAGTTATAAGATGAAGTCCTTGCACTTTATGTAATGGAATTAAATATTCTCTGAGCATGAGAGAGTAGAATGATTCCTCAGCTTTGTGAGTCACCTGAGAGGCAGAGGTCCAAACCTTACTTATGCAACCTTCCTCTCACTTCTCATTCCCTCATCTTTAGTTGTTTTTTATATAAAGTGTGAAAACTTCAGGTGAAAAAGTAGAGAAAACCCTTTCATCTTTCAAAAATTATTATGCTTTACCCAGCTAATGGATGTAGGTCACAGGTACACTGCAAATTTCATCCATAAATCTGTTTGAAGAAACTGCCTTTTATCACACTTTTGTACAGTACATAGAGATTTGAGTCTAATTACTTTAATTAGGAGTCCAAACTCTGCAGATTGGTGCAGTGATGCAAGGAGTAGCTACTTATGAAACATCTTTATTATTTTTACTTGAGTTGTGATAGTGCATCTTTTCCCACTGAATGGCAAAATGGACCACTTGATTCATGGTCAGGAGAAAAGAAAAAGCTCATGAAAATAGCCTCCTTTTTAAAAAAAAATTAATCAGGCAAAAAGAGTAAGATGTCAGAAAGATTCTCTATAAAAGATCAGAAATAACTACAACAATAATAAAGTCAGGTGTACCATAGTTCAGAGATAGATAGTTAGTTAACAATAGTCCCTTAAAAGCATACAGCTAAACCCCAAACAATTGCTTAGCAAATACACTCAGCAGTGTTTTGACATTAGACTGATATAAAATATTAGTTTTAGATGAGTTTGCTGCTAAAGTATTTTTCTGTGTTACTGCATCCCTTTTTCATAGCTGTTATGGGTAAAATTCCTGGGTAAATCACATTTTGTCTGCTCTAAGCTATCTATAATTTTCTAAATGCTTTTAATTATACTGGAATGAAATCATATTTTCTGGGTCCAGCATCAAGGTGGTTTCCTGAGGTCAGAACAAAGACTGTGCTGTGCAAAATGGAAGGGATATGTACCACTTCACAATTCTCTACTGATTGTCAGTGCCTGGGGTAGCGTTACGACACCTTGGGAGACAGCATTTCTTGAAGAACATCAGAAGTAGCATAGGTAATGTGTTTACTCTGTATAAAGTTTAACAGCCTACAAGACTGTTTCATTCTTATTTAATTTTCCTTCATATTTTGGTTTTGTCTGTGTCTTTTTTCCTGTTATGTTTCAGATGAATTATTTCTTTTTTTGTCTATCACATCAGCTGTTAAAACTCTCGCTGGCCTCCATTTTTCTTCACTGAATTAATGTTCCTTCAGTTTTATATGTGCACACACACTGTCTTCAAAATATAACTGAGGTGAGATCTGTGTAAACTTCTGTGGTTTGCGCATGCCCTGTAGAAACTGTTTTTACTTAGGTTGTGCCCACATATGCAAGGGCTCCTGAATCTTAAGCTCTGAACCAACTCCTTAGGTCTAGCATAAATCTGTTTATGTCCCGGTGTTTTGCAATTTCTGTTCACTTTTCTAGTCTTGGCAAAGATATTAGACAGTAGAAGATAGAAAATTTAAAAATATTTGTCATCTTGGTGACTACTTCTGAGCATAGACTGCAAGAAATTCCATAATTATTTGTGCCAGTCTGAAAATAACTGAAGGCGATATTTTATAACTTAAGAATTATGACAAGAATGTCATAATCAATGTTCTTAATATGAAGTCTATTAAAAAAGTGCTGGCTGATGCAGGGATAAAAAATTTATGTCCTGTAAGCTGTAGGGGGACAGGTGATATAATCATAGCTATTCTTTTTGATCTTTGGATCAGTTATCTCAATATATTAACTAAGTTCTGTATAACAGAGTGGGTTTGAATGAAATCCTTTAATTTATGTCTACTCCTTGGCCATGGAGTAGACCTTTATTGTACCTGCTCTACAAATTTAGAATAAAAAGACAACAAAACCCACACATAAAGAATTTCAGCAAGTATGAACCTTTTTATAAATGTATGATTTTTATAAATGTGAGGCAGTTTGCAGTGATCAAGGACCACACTCACAATGAATATGAGGAAAAAGAAGTAAAAGTAACAACTTATACCAAGCAGATTTCTGGAAGAAGCCTTCCAGTGCAGAGTTGCTTTGTATTATCACCTTAAATGTCCTTGAATGTGGCTTGAACCGCCCGGGGAGGAACGCTTGCAGGGAAGGTCAGGGCTGCTGTTTCTTGTTTTTATCACTGAGCAGTTGTGTTTGTTGCAGTCCTGTAGAAATTAAGGAGATCCTTGGGCTATTCTAACATGACATGAGAAAAACATTTTTGAAAGAAGCTGTTGCACAAGGATCAGGGTTGGGGAAGCAAATCCCTTGGACTGCCTTTGCAGGCTAGTCACTGAGTCTATTGAGCCTTACCACTTCTAGGTTCATTAATACACCCATTTGTCCCAGCGAGGGGCGGTTCCTCAGAAAAGGTGACAGAAATCTCATTCTGTGAGGTATTTATATAATTTATTTTATACAATTATATAATGAAAGTATTTTTATGATGTAGATCATCAATAAAACTGGAGAGGAAGTGTGACTAAAATTATTCACTTTGAAAACGTTATAAAGGAAAATATCCCAAATTACCAAGCTGCAAGACAAATACTAAACTGTTGATCATATCTGTTCTCATTATGAAGGCTGTACCACACTAAAATCACACAGTTTAAAATTAGGATTATCATTTGAAGTCAGTTTATTAAAAGGACACGTTTTTGTTAAGTGCTTAGGTAAAAACATTCTGGAAATTAACTTTCCTGTGCAGAAATAAATTGAGAGACTGAAGTGTTTGAGTGTGCACAAGTCTTGAGGCATTAAAATCTACAGTCCTGGAAATACAGGTGCATTCCTATTTTAATGTTCTTAGCACAACCTCAGCCACAGCTCTCTCTTCTTGTACAGAATGAAAACCTGGGATGCTTTTCACTGAGACAGACACTAAATGAACTGAAGCTATGCTGAAGACCTGGTCCTTACTTAGTAAGGGTACACAAATTCTTGCTTTCACAGTCTTAAGGTTTGTTTTTTCCAGAACTAATTACTGAATTTTGCAAATCCAAAGGGTTTTTTTGAGTATTCATACTTGAGAAATTCCAAATAGACTTAAATTGTATTAAATCCCACATCACGCCCTGTTAACTATTTCAAGTGCAAATCCAGAATTGAGTTTTGGTTATTTCTGAAAATTTTGGCCACTAGTTATTTGACCTCTGAGGTAACTTGAAGTTTTGCGGGTAGAGGAAGTATACATACTGCAATGTGATTACAGACCTACTGAGACTTTAACCCATCTTAATGTGTTCTATATAGACTCTACATTTTCAGACAGGAAATACTTTGAAAAAGATGCCTTAACTCAGCACTGAAACTCCTTGAGACACAGCCCAAGTGCACCAGGGAAACTTCTCTACCATGTCTGCTTTACTAACTGGTTAGAACCTTTTATTTTATTTATGACTTCCCTTATTAACTCAAGTCCAAAGTGCAGCTCATCTATTATTCTTCCTTCTCTAGGCAAGAACAGATAGTATAAATTTAGCCACTCATACAAATCAGTCCTACTTAGTCCTATCACTGCTTTGCTGTGAAATTCCATCTTGATTTGGGTGTTTTTCCCTGTGCATCTTAAGGCATGAATTGATTATGATTCACTGTCTCTGGTATCTAGTCTCCGCAGTTTCACTACAGAGTATGTAAATTATTAGCTGTGAGGTACGTCCTCATTGCAGGGACACGCACACTGAGGAGGATGGGAGGATTTTTAACTGATTGTTCCACTGATTTGTGGAACTCCTAAGTTTCATTTTGAGCTGCCTCATCTTTCATAACTCTTTAATCAACCTGTGAAGAATATTTGCATGTCTTTTTGCTTTTATCCATTTTTAAAGGCATACTGATACATACATTTATATCCACCTAGAAGGTTCCTCAGAAGTGCACTCAAAGTATGAATATAATTTTCTGCTATTTGTAACAAAAACAGAAAGTTTTGAGCTCAAAGGCAATTTTTTCACAGAACATTTCTTTGTCAAATATAGTGTTTTGATGGATTGAAACATTTTTCAAGGGCTTGTCATTTCCTTCAAAGCTCAAGGGAGATGCTGTCAATAATAATATCACCTACGGTTTTTGTTTATTTGTTTTCCATATTCCTGTTCTTTCTCTAGCCAGCCTGACTCTTTGCCTGCCAGGGACACTGGACAACTATATCCACTCTTCCTGCCTTACCATGTCCATATCTCTGGACTTCTCTGCTCCTTGGGATGTCCTTATGTCCAAATTGCTCATTAGATAAGCTGCCTAATTGCTCTGGTCCTTAAGACTTGTGAGCCAGGTCCTGTGTCTTTGGTCAGGCTGGCTCCTCAATTTTCAAAGTGTCTCTACTAGGGCTAGAAAGGCTCTTGAGTTTGCCAGTGGGTAGGAATTGGGGCTTTCCATCTGCTCCTGTAGCTTGTGAGTAGGCTACTTGGATACTAATTCATTAGAAGGCAGGGGAGCTGGATGACCCCAAAGAAGTCTACGATTACAGAGGAAAACTAAGGCCAGGGAAGCACAACAGTTTTAGTTGGTGGGAAATCTTAGGATTGGTTGTTTGTTTGCTTTTAAAATTGAGCAGCAATATTTATAAACACACAGTATCAGACTTCTTTACAGATGATTCTAGTCAGCTGTCTTTTTGGCTGCTACTGTGTTGGCGCTTGTGCTGCCAGCTTACTATGCTACCAGCTAAAAAGTGGGAAAAGACAATTTCTTTTAAAGATATGAAGGAATTCTTGTGCAAATCATGAATGCTTATAGGAGCTTGATATGAAAATCACTGAAAAAATACGACTCACACATTAAGTTTGTTCCTTGAAGAAATCCAAAGAGTAGTCATAATTTAAAATACAGTCACTATGTCAAGCTGAAAATTGTATTTCTAGAGTTAGTATCAATATATTAGTATAGAATCAATGCTCCAGCTCGAAGACCAGTGTAAATTAGCATAGCTATGCTGATCTAATTCAAGCTGCATTGATTTACACTAGATATGAATCAGGTCTGCAAAACAGAGAGTTGGTAGAAAATGTATAATACCTAGGGCTGAGCAAATGTTTGAAAAAAAATAAAGATATGTGCCCCTCTAAGTGCTTTGTCACTTACAATGTTTGTGTGAATGTCAAAGTGTTAGCCAGTAGGCTTATATCAGGAACTCTTTACCCTTAATTTGCAAACAGATGTCTAATGGAGGACCTGCTTGTTTGATCCAATGTTTTCCTCTTCCTCTGAACCACAAGTACATGTTATTGACAAGGATAAGATACAAGGTTACTCCAGCAAGGGTTTTCCTGCATTGCTGCAGTGCGTATAGCAATGATCTTTGACACAGTAATTGAAATATATCTGATCCAGGAGTCTAAAAAGTTCTCCTCACTCACTCGGGAGGAGATAATTTGGAAGACCTTCAAATCTGAGCCAAGGGTCATGGTGAATGAGGGATATTAGTTAGGAAAATCTAAATTAGTTGAGAGACTGCTTTTTGTTTCCATCCTTGGATTTAAATAAATATGATTATGTTGGACACTTATATCAGAGATGTTCTACAGAAACAGTAATGAATGAATAATAAAACTTCATTGTGAAGATGTTCATACTTGAGATAGATTAACTTGTTTGCCTGGCAGGTTAGTTACCTGCAGAAGAAGAGGTGGTGGTCTTTGAGTTCAGGTTGTGGAGGTCTGCTGTAATGATAACAATTTTGCTTTGGACATACAAGATGCATTTGTTGGCTGAATAACAACCTTTATTTCCATTAATATATCTTCAGGCTCCATGCTGTCAGCTTAATGGAGATTGGGAGAGTTATCTTGAAGATCCTATTTATTCTCTTATAAGGAAAAAATGTACAGATCTGACTTGCATTATATTAACAGTAATGTGTAGTAGAGGAAGGGTCAAATTTCAGTTATTCCATTTTCAGCATTCAAGTGGCAATCTCAAATGTTTAGTTTTGTTTACAAGGTACTCAGGTGTTTGTTTCTTTTAAATGAAAGGAAATTTTCCCTTTTTTTTCAAGGATGGACACTTCTCAAATGAAATTGCAGTTAATTGAGCTGTAATTGCTTTAGATGAACATCATTACAGTGGTTAGAAAGTAGTTTTGAGGGTTTTTTTTTAAATAACTTTTGGAAGAAAACCTGCAGCATTTTTTATGCTGTATTTTAAAAGGTCCAAGATGGTAGACTTAATTTGGATTTAATATTTTAAAAGAATTCTAAGTTTTTGCCTTATTAAAACACAGAAGTCCTGAATGAATGAAGTTAGGGAGGTTATGAACAGTATATATGCTACACAAGCATATTATAATTAAATATATCAATCATGTAATATATAAAAATTTTGGTAGTTCTTTTTTGGTGCTGAGAAAGCTTTTTTCCCACCTCACTTAGGATCTAACATGCTGTTAATGATATTGTTTCATCTGCGGATGTAATTAAGAATTTCCATAAGACCTTTTTTTTAGAAAGGAGTTATTTTCACAGAGCTACTTCAGTTACCATATACCTGTGGGGTTCTCAGTGTTTTGCTGACAGCTTGAAAGGAAATTGAGTGCATGTACACATGTCTTAGGTTTGTACTTCTCAAGTGGCTGTCAAGGAAATCAGTGAAATTGTGAAAGCAAAGAAACTGTGTTCTTGGTAAATTACAAAAATACGAGCTATGGCGATGCTGGTAAATCCTGTTCTTGGAGCTTTATATCATGGAAGAGCTTCACGTGTGTTTATGTATCACTGTCTGTTACTATAGCTCTTTTACAAGGCGCAATTGTGATCTGCAGTACACAGAATGCATCTCTGTGGAAGGAGCAGCAGCGACTGCAAGAACATTTGTCCCAGGAACACAGCGGGGGCAAACAGTGTGTCATCTCTGTGACTGTTAATCCAGCTGCTGGCTGAAACAAGGCTGCTTGGTCAGTGCACTTAGGTCTGGTGCACAGAGGGACTTCTCCAGGGTTTTTAAACCAAGGCCAGCCTGCAGTCTAGGTAAGGCCAACTCTTCCATAGGAGCATAGGATTATCCTCCAAATTATGGGCAGAAGGTTGGTGTGAGCTTCTGGTTGATAGTGCAAATCTTTATTTTGAATAAGTGCCTGAGTGACTGGGGGCATACGGGGGCTGTTGATACCACCACATCAGGATATCACTGCTAGCTCTTTCTCCACCTCTCTCTCTCTCTCTCTCTTGCAGAATTTGGCCACCCCCTCTCCTCCTTTCCCTACTCATGGTGACTAAATACTACCAGCCAAAATGTATCACACTTTGTGCTGGCACACAACGTGCCAGCAGTGATTCAAACAATCAGCCAAGCATACTGTCTGAAGCATACTGGTGTCAAAATTTATTTGGTAATCACATCAAAATGCATCTGTTCATACCATTTCCTGTACTTTTGAGTAAAAAGGAAGCAGACTTGAATTTTTTTTATATTTACTTTTGTTTATGTTTACTTTTTAGCTCAAAATCTAAAAAGTTGTTCATTCAAAGAAAAATTAAGTGCAAAATAATAACCTCACCAATGTTCTTCTTACATCCTTTACATAATCAAAATAGGTTTCAATGGTCCTATGCAAAAAGAGGTAAATATTCATTGCCAAGAGTGAAATAGCAAATGCATACCTTGTCTAAGTTTGTCACAACTTTCTGTAATTCTTACATCTGGGAACACTCCCATAAGAGATACAAAATGTGTCAAAGAAGAACATTTTTTTTTCTAGTATAAACCATGATAATTCCATGAACAAAAGGTATATTATATTCCATTATAAATGCATTTACATTTCTGACATAGAAATATAAATAAATTATGGTTTTTGTCAACCTTGCTGGTAGAATTTCTAAATATTGACCTGAGCCAGGTACCAGCTACTTTTTAATCTGTTCTTAGCTCAGATATTGATAGAGAAGCTGTTCAAAATACAACTGTAAAAATGAAGGTCTAGATAATGAAATGTTTAATAACACTAATGGGAAGGTGACAATGAAAAGTAAATACAGTCCGCAATAATCTCTTCTCTAAGAACACTGGAAGTACATTCTAGTCAAAATAGGACAGTCTTTTCTGATGAACTGGTCTTACTGTTACATACTTTTCGGCACAGCTGCTCTTGGCAGATGTTATGTGGAGTAGAGCTGAAGAAGAAAGAGTAATATTTTACTAAACATTCTCCTAAGTATAGTATCTTCATTACATATTAGTTTATTGCAGGGCAGTGTCTTTCAGTTAAGGGGTATATGAGCTACTTTCATTGGGTTCTTGAGAAAATCAGGTTCCTAAATACGAGGAGCAGTCCCCATGAACTCAGCCTCCCTGAAAAATGTATAGAGTCAAAAATTAAACAATTTAAAACCCCTTCTGTCCAGGAAAATTTGTTGGTTTCTATACTTCGTTTCTTTCCTTTCCTGAGTAAGGAAACAGGGTACAAACCTATCTATGAGGATGCTCTAGGTAATTTTTTAAATAAACATTCCATCTAGAAGAAATCTGGGGAGAAGGGAAAAAAAATGTGTGCCTGAAGTCCTCATGGGTAGCTACAGAGGCTGAAGAATTGGGCCACTTTTTTGTGCTCCTCTTGATGTCCTAATCTCTCAGTGTCTCTGGCTTGATTCTTTCTCCCCACTAGCTTTCTGTCAAGGTGGATGGGACTGTAAGCTGTTTTAGGGGCTGAGCTCATTTTGTTGTGAATAACCTGCTGGGATGTCCCACAGGTAATGAGGACTCCTGTTCTACTTCCCTAACATGACACTGATGGGATTTCTTCTTGTTTAAATAACTTGCTTACTATTCTGCTTTGCAATAGTACCACACAATTACTCTCATTTTCTTCACCACAGAGGTGGAGACAATAAACATTTGTTGTGGTTTAACCTGGCAGACAGCTGAACAGCACACAGCCGCTAAATCGCCATCCTGCCCCCAGTGGGATGGGAGAGACAATGGAAAGAACAAACCTAGCAAAATTCGTGGGTTGGGACATAGACAGTTTAATAAGACAAAAAATGAAAGGGATAATAATAACAATAAAAGAATTAGAATATACGAAAACAGACGTTGCACAATGTAATCACTTACTAACTGCCAAACTATGCCCAGCCAGTTCCCAAGCAGCAGCCTCGACCAACTTTTCCTCCTTTCAGTTTATATACTGAGCATGATGCTACATGGTATGGAATGTCCCTTGGGTCATCTGGGGTCAGCTATCCTGGATGTGTCCCCTCATGGGGGGGGGCTGAGCAGCCATAAAGGTCTTGACTCTGTGTAAGTGCTGCTTACTGGTAACTAAAACATCAGTGTACTATCAACATTATTCTCATCCTAAATTCAAAACACAGCACTATATCAGCTAGTAGGAAGAAAATTAACTTTATCCCAGCTGAAACCAGGACATCTAAAATATTTTGTTTGCTAGCCTTTAGAACAGTAATTTATTGCTCTGTCAGCCACAGCAAATGGAAACTATAATAAAAAGGGGTTACTATTAGTCTCAAATAAGCATTTAACTTTACTTTAATGAGCTAGTTACTGTATATTAATTAAATATAAATATATCTTTCTGAGATTTTTCCTTGCCATCTGGTTACCTTGTTTTAAATGACAAAAGCAATAAGTACCTAATTACATTCCTATTAAATATATTATAATGGGCATTTCTCAAGGTATAGAGAAAGAATAGAGATTTTACCATCTAAGAGTAATTATGTGCATTAGGAGTTTGCTACAGAGTGCTGCTGTAACCTGTCTTTGAAACTGTGTCATACAGACAAGAACAAAATGTCAGCATTTTGCTTGTGTCATGGCAGCCTTAGAATGAAAAGGTATGGCATTTTGTCCTCCTGGTGCTTCTGCTCAGTAAAATCTAGTCTTCTTTGCAAGGGTACAACCTGTGAATTTCCCTGTCTCACCAAGATCTACAATAGTGGAATATTAGAACAGGATCATTCGGGAGGCAGCATGGACTAACTGGCCATTTCAACCTTTGACAACTCCTCGCATACATGCTACGGTTCACTTATTGACTGCCATTGCTATTGCCTCTCTCTAGAGATGGCACATCTATGTCTCCCAGGATTCAGAAAAAAAAACAGAGTGCCACAAAAAGAAGGAATTTTTTTATTTTTTTTTTAATTAGATGAAAAAAGGTGCAGTTGATAAACAAATAACTGGAATTATCACAATATTTAGCAAAATGTTCTCTGCTATATGCTTAGTGCCCTATGAAGTCTAGTGAGAAAGGACATTTTTTTCTGTATTTGTTGAAAACGAAAAGTCTTCTTGAAGTCATGCTACTGCTTTTGTCACAGCAGGGATCTGCTTGCCATCAGATATGGATAACAGTCATTTTCACAAAAATCATCTTTTCAACTTACATTTAAACACTGTTTAGCCACATAAATTCTTATTCAATGATGTGACTGAAAGAAAATGAATGACAGTTGTACCTGGTGAATAGGAAAAATGACATTACTTGTCTTTCAGGGCCACCTTGGGCTGCAGCCACAGATATTATGGTTAAGTGTCCATGAACTTTACAGAGAACACCACAAATGACAAAAGATAGGTGCTATCCCAAGATGTTTTATTCTCTACTCAAGCCAGGAGGGTGCCATTGGCAATGCTCAGAGTTGTTGTGCAATTTGCTGCCAAGTGGGACCTGAGTATAGTTTCTGTGACAACTGCCACTTTTCGTTAGCAGAGAGATAATGCTAGCACAGCACCTAAAGGAATTTGCCTTTAATACTGTTCAGAAAGTAATGAAGAAAGGAAAGGTGAACGAATTTCCTAGAGACTGCAGTACTATGACTGGCTGAAGAGAAGGGTTTTCCGATTGCAAGGAACGCTGGAGTGTTGTGTTAGGTTTGGATCTGTTGGGAAACAGTGAATCTAGTTTGTTATTTACCTGCGCTGCTTATAAGACTTACTTGGATTTAAAGAGTTGTAGTTTCAATGCCTTTTACTAAAAATCAAAACCTCAGAAAAGTCAACAGGCAGTTCCATAATATGTTTAGATATTTTATCTAACAGGAAGCAAGTTCAGATAAGAGCAGGCAGGAAATCATGAAAGCCCTCAAAATCCATGTTGTTTAGCAACTGGATAATGATATAATTACAGATTCAATGGTAGAATGCTTAACAGCCAGTGTGATTGTCTCATAAAGTCTCCACACAGGGGGCTCTGCTGAACAGAATGTGCGTTCTCAACCCATTTGAATACCCTTCTTTGTTTTTCATTCTTTTACATTCAGAAGTACAACCATTTTGGTAGAAATGAAAAACTTTAGCACTAGTTTCTTAATGCCCAATTTGAATAATTGCGAACTAATACCAAATTCATAAGCCATAGTTTGAATATCATTGTAAAGAAATGACAGTTCTCTATACAGTGTATTAACCACAAAGGTGCCAGCACACATAAGACAGGAATAAACTTTGTAATGAAAAGTACATAATGTAAACCACAAACCTAATTTCTGTTTTTAATCTTTTTTGTCCCATTCCTTCTCATTTCCCCCTTTTCGCATTCCTTCTTTAGCCTCATGATACCTATTTTCAGAATTTTCAGCAGCAGAACTATTGCAGTTAGAGCCAAGTAGCAAATCATCTACCAAATAATCTTATCCAGGCATCCTAAAATTCGTTCTTCTGCCTCACCTCCCACTCTTCTTCCTTTTAAGAAGGGAACAGAAATCAACAGAGCTCTCACTTCAATTGCACCAGTTCCCTCTACCTTGCCCATTAGTTTCAGGAGGTTCTAAATTTCCACCAACGAATCACACTTGCTGGCTTTTCTTTAACTTCAGTTGTGAAGCTGTCACTTATACTGTAATTGCAAAGACTTCAAAATGAAGAGAAGACAAGGAAGCAACTGCAAAGGTGATTCTTTACAGGGCAAAAAACAGTGTGTTTTTACTTCAAATTAAACTAACCAAGTGAAGACAGGAGAGCATGCAAAGGCCAGGTCAAGTTAAGGAGAAAGCATGGGCAGTAAGGACACCTCTCTAACTCCTAGAAGTTAGGCACAAAACTGTCTGGATTGTCTTTTTGAGGACTTAATCTGCTGATAAAATTGGAGATTGGTTAGATGGGAGAAATAAGAAGGGAGGTTAGGAAGTATTCCTTTGGGAGCTTGCTTAGGGCCCAAGCCTGTGAGGACTGGTACCAGGAAAAGTGGTACTTGTGTTGTTTCTATTTAAGATCACACTAGTTTATACTCTTATTAATCTGTTTTCAGGGGCTAAGATTACTTTTGGTGACCTATTCTTGGACCCTTTTTTTTCTCAACTTGGTATGACTGCAGCTGAGTACCGGGACCAACATTTTCAGATCTTAAGCACAAAAAAAAATTATTTTAAAAATAATTGTTATTATTATTACAGGTTTGGGTTTTTTTTTTTTTTTTTAATTTCAGATGCTGCTAGTTCCTATTAAACTGCAGCTCAGAAGTCTTTATTTTCCCACAGCATTTGTCCATAGAGAGCATGTAGAGCTCAGAGCAGCAGCTAGAAGTGTTTGTTTCCTGTGTATCACCCTCAGGGAAAGCAATGCTGGTACACCTCCTATCTTTCTATGAAATTATTTCTCCTGCAGCACAAAGGAACTGTGCTAGAGATGGAAAGTGTAATTTGTAGCATGCTGAGCCATCTTCACTCAATATTACCCTAGATATGGAGTTGTTTCTGCAAGTTCACATCTTTTTGAATAGGAATTTATGTAAGGAAAGTGCCTGGTTCTTAGAACAACTCAACATATATGTGCCATATATCACTCTCCTACATGGGGTAAAATGTGACAGCACTAGGAAGAGTATTAGAGGGAGAATAAGCATGAGCAAACAAAACAGTTCTTACAATCAATCTCCTTGATTACTTTACAAACAGTGACAATCCTGTAGCTCAAGAAATGCTGGATGGCCAGCAGCGAGACCTTAAAGGAGGTAATTTAAGGGATAGTATGGACCCCAGAACACTAATATTAGCTAGCTCACCAAAGTGCTTAACTTCTGAGTTCTTGACTTGGGAAAGCCATGTTTTGCAGCATGGCTTCCAAGGGAGTCTTCTTGAGATAGTAAAAATGTAAGAAAAAACAAGAAATGCAGAGAAATTTACATGTTTATCAAAGACTGTCATATCTAAATGAGTCAAAATACTTCACTGGAGAAACCAAGACTAAGCAAAAGGGGTATTGTGCAAGCAGATAGCTTTTTATAGGCTCTGGTTCCTCCTTTCTCCCCCACAGGTTGTGGATGGAAGTAGTTTTGAAGTTCTGAGCTGCTAATTCATCTAGACCTCTTAATTTTCTCTTGGCCACAGTCAATACATAGCCACTGTGGTCACCTCAGTAGGCTCAGAAAATGTGGCAGGTGCCTCTGGTATGCTTCCACATAGCCAAAGTCATTACTCAGATCAGCCTGTGGTGAAAATACACTGAAACACCTCAAGGAATAAGACTCATGAGACTTGAAGGAGAAATGCTCAAAATACAGCTATAGAGGAATGGACTCAGAAGGCAGAAGACAATATGAGTATAAAAGAATTTTGAAAAATTTCACATGGAAAAAAAGTAGAGATAAGAAACCCTACCACACATTATCCATTTCTAATGAGGGAATCTTTAGCTGAGGTCTGAAGTATCCTGAAAGGAAGCAGAAAAATAGTTATGTAGGTGAGTTTTAGCAGTGGTAATCAATAATTCCATTATATAACTCCGTTGTGAAACTCACAGATAAATACTGAACTACTCATGCAATCAGGATTAATAAAATAATCCCCTTACAGTGGACCTTCCTGGTGGGAATACCTTAAATGTAATCCTTTTAAAAATCTATCTAAAAGTCCTTATTTCTAATTTAAAGACCTTCTTTGCTGATCTGGCTACCTCTCACTGCCACGTGGCAAATGCATTTTTTGCTTCTTAGCTGATAATATGCCTACTATAATAAATATTCACTCACACAGTGAACTGCTTGGCACTTGATTTTTTTTTTTTCTATATCACTGTCAAATCAGCTAGCTTGAAGGGGCAACAGGTTATTGTTAACAGCTGGCATGCTCTGCCAATAAATAAATTGTCCTGTTTTATTTACATATTTTCCTGATTTATTTACATATTTTCATTTTGTAGTCCTTTTACTGACTTACACATAATGGATTTTATTTAAAGCCTCTAGAGGTATTAATACCAAATAAAAAGACTGTGCTGCCATAAAGAGATAGAGGAGCTATATTACAATAACTTGAAACGTGCTGTATCCCATTGAGCATATATGAATAAGAATTGAAATACAAGCAGTTGAAGAAAGAGAGTGGAGCATCTCTTTCTGTCTATACCTGTATATAAAGCCACAGACACATGTACTGGTCTGTATATGAAAATGTAATTGCAACAAAAGTAAGGCTTTGATATACCATGTATTTTTTCAAGGAATTAGAAAAGAAATGTGACCACTTTTTTGCAAATGGAAGATTTTAAAAATGGGGTGGAACGGTCTTGAAAGAGAATATCTGAGTGGTGGATAAACAAGAAGAAAAAAACATTGGTTAGAATTCAGATGGTCACTCGTAGATGTTAGACATGGTATTTTGTGATATATGGTTTTGTCCAGGACACAGGCAATTTGCCATGGGTAGCCATTTCTAAAACATTAACCTCCAGGACCTGAGTTCTGCTCACCTAACCCACAGAAATAATACTACTACAAAACAAGAGCTCTTGCAATATGACTTGGCCCTTGAAAGGCTGGACATATTGTTTTCTGTATTTGAAAGTAAAACTGTAAATATTGCAGTCACAAAGCTGGCAACAAGAAGAGTTTTGTTTCCTTCTTAACATCAGCACTTACATATGGATTGTTAGCAATTAAAACATATTTGCAAATACAAATTCTGGCTTAGAGAAGCAGCCATCGCATGCCATGGACTTGCCATCATGTCATTTGATTACAAAGATGCAGCCAGCAAGCAAGTGCAGGACTGAGGTGTCGGGATAGGGATGGCAGCAGTGAGCTGGGCAGGCAGTGAGTGGGAAAAGGAGCACGGCACTTCTGCTGGGGAGCCGATTTTAAAAAACTGTGTGAGGGAAAGGTGCACAGTGCCATCCCTCTTGGGGCTGTCCTCCACAGCCCCTGTGAAGGGACTCTTCCTGAGCCCATGGACAGGGTTATTTTGCCTGCTCTCCATCTCCCTGTTAAACCTAATACACAGCACTAAAATGTAGCCTGTTCTTTCTTCTCCCTCTTTTAGGAGGACTGCTGGATTGCTTCTTGCAGCTGCCAACTGTTGCTGTGCTGACTGGCTCATCTTCATCTCCTCCTTCTGTACAGGACAACCTTGAAATCCTCCCACAAAGAAGGTTTTTCAGATGATGACGGACATCTGTTTAAAGGACTGAAAACAGAGAGTGGTTATGATTAATGGGATACTTTGAGCTGGGTGTAGGAGCCAGAGGTTGCTGGATCAGGAAGGATGGTGTTAGAAAACAACTCAAAATCAGGACAGTGTTTTCTGCTGTGTTGTATGTGAATACATGAAGCAGAGAAGCCATTTTCACCTTCCTACTCTGGAAGCCAGCTGAATGCCAGTTTAGCATCTGGCATAATTTGAAGTATCCTCGGATCCTGAAGGTACAGCATCTAGAGCTAGGTGTACATAGTGTATATACACCAGCCAGTTGTTTGGTTCCAGAGCACTATTGCAGCTCTTTTGCCAGCACATTCCATACTCCAGCACTAAAAATGTGCTGCATAACAGCCAGGTAGCTTTGCTTTGGCCTGCTCATATGCTCTACTAGACTTCTACCATAGGAGCACATCAGGGTGGCTGAGGAAGCTGTGGTCCAAGCTTCTGTCTTTCTGTGCCATCAGGCAACTGAGGCAGAGTGAACAGAAGCCTGAAATGCACCACATCTAAAGGAGAAGCTGCCAAACATCCACCTGTGCTTCTAGTCAGGAGAAAGAAAAGAAGACTTTTAGAAGGGGAAAACATTTGGTATTCAAAGAGCGATAGCCTGATAAACAAGTATTTCTGTACTTTTCATTTAGCTTAATGACAGCTACAAAAGACTGGCAAGCTTCTTTCTTCAATTTACTGAAGCATTACACTAGTATGTGGGAGTATTGGCTCTGGCACGCATTGTGTGCTGTTTCATTTGTGAGTGAAAGAGGCTGCCTGCGTTTTGAGGAATCACAGTGAAAACTACACTCAATTTGTGACAGAATAATAAGGTGGTCTATTGTACTGATTATGGAAGTAGAAAATGAGCTCTGCTCTGGGTATATAATTTTCTGTCATGGAAGCAACAGAAATATTAGTAACATACAGATGCTCACACGTGCTGTACCCCACATACAGGGTGTTTGCTTGCTCATGTATGAGCATATATACTGGGAGGGAGAGAATTCATCTCTGGCACCATGGCCTTTAGGAGTGCAGGTCTTCAGCCTTTGGAGCAGAGGCTTCTGTGAGATATCCAAGGTCCTGGTGGAGAGTGTATTTGAAAAGCTTAAGAATATTCCTCCACCCAAATTTCAGTTACAGAGACCTCAAAAAGCTACAATTTTTTCATGGAAATAAAAAAAAAAAAAAAAAAGGTTGTCTGGGTAGTCTCGTTATAAGCAGCTGGATGTTTTAATATCTATAATACAGTCCTTAAAACCTGTGCTCTACATACTCTCACTGGAGAGTAGGAAATACCATTGATCAGGCTGTGGTCTTACAAAGCAGTCAGACAATGCTGAGCAGAAAAATGTAGAAATATTTTTGTTATAACAAGTTATGGGAAGAAAGGGGAGAAGATACTCCTTTAAACAATAATAAATGACACACATTTTTTATAACAAAGGGAGCAAAATATGTTTCACAGATGAAGAAAAAAGGTGTGCAGTTGGCAACATTTGAATGTTTTTTTCTTCGAGTACACCCATCCACCAAGCTTGATTAATGACTCTGTTTGATCTGTAGAAACAGCTGCAGGACTGAACTCAGAAATGGTTGTCTTATTTCTCTGCCTACGCAGTGATAATGTGGTTTTGGACAATGTGATGCTCATTTTAGAAAATTGCAAAAGAGGGACATGGAAAAGGAAATGAACAAAGAGCCAGTGTAAAAACAGTGTGAAAGTAATGTTTTTGTCTTCCCTGTGACATAAGGTAATGGCTCTGCCTGATGTAATGGTGTAGAAGTTGTCTTCTTAAATTTAAAGGATCAGAGTAGTGAAAGTAAAAAGAATTACAGTATCAATAGCTAGCAATCTCTTCCCAAATTTCTGCAGATAGCTATCAGTATCTTCAAGATTGAATAAAATTAATCATGAGACAAAAAGAAATAATTCTGGGTAGTAGTAGAAAATTATATTGTTAAATATTTGATGAAACAGGTGTATGAATTACCAAGAACCAGAACTCTCCAACCCAGTATTCAGAAGCCCAAGATAATTAAATTTTCTTATTTGCAGCAAATTTGACTTTCATCATAATCTTTCACAGTCACTCGTAATGAAGGGTCAAAGCCTTTTAAGTAAGTAGTGCTTTCTCAATGCAAATAAAGCAAAATGTGCTGGACTGTGTAAGGAGAAGCATGGCTAGCAGACAGGCTAAGTTACAGTTTGCTTTTCTCTGGCACTGCTGAGGCTGTATTTGAAGACTGTCCGATTATGGATATTCAGTTAAAAAGGGACACTGAGAAATTTGAAAAGTTCCAGACAGAGTATCCAGAGAGGGACCTGGATGTCAGGGATCTCAAGCTCATGACCTGTGAGTAGACAAAAGGGAGCTACATGTGAAGAAAATGAAGCTAAGAAGCTACCTGATAATAGCCTGCACCTGTCTGAATGGCAAAGATGGCAATGATAAACTTTTCTCAGTGGTAGCAGCTTATACAAAAACAAGCAACAGCCACAGACTCTGGATTTAAAGCCTCAATGACTGGGTCATAAAAAACCCTTTTAAGTGGAAGCTGTGGAGGATTTCAAAAGTCAACTGGATCACGCTTTGGCTGACCTGATTTTGTGTTGGTGATAACACTGAGATTTCTGCAGGTTCTATCCGTAATGAATCAGAGAAGAAAAATCCCTGTGGCACACATTCTGTTGCAAGCTGGGAACATCTGAGGCTGTCATAACATTTTTGTCAGATACCCTCATGGAGAGGGGAAAGGTGCCACACATTTTCTATTACAGGTTCATTATAATATGTAAGCCTGTTAAAGCTATCAGGTACTTTGACTTCTGATTTAAGTTCTCAAATCCCATAAGTGAAGAATCCTGTCAGAGGACATGTGTTGACTTTATTTTGCCAAACTTCTTACTTAGTTCATATATATGACACATTTACCAAAATACCATTAATGGACATCTTTTCTTTTAAAGAGCCAAATCTTAGTACAAAACAGTTCCCTGGGATTTCTGCAAAAGTAAGGGAAGCATCTGGTGAGAAGTCCTAAGTGAAATAATTCTATTTCTGAGCTGCTAATGGAAGAAGATATCTTGCTTGACTCTCCCTGACAATAACAAACTTTCAGAAGATTCTTAAATAATTTATTTGATGTAGTTCTTTGCTATCATGCTACATGGTGAGAATTGTTTGTAATTGCTTGCAAGCTGACTGAGCGGCTGAATTTGTGATGAGCACCCATTCATAATTTACAATAGTGAAAAAGAAAAAAGACTAACTTTGCATTAATTTTCCCTATTTCTACATAGATTCACTGAGACCTAATTAAAACTTTATTTGATTAGAAAGCAAGAAACTGAACAGGAGTTTGGAAGATTTTACCGTATATAGTTCAATAATTCTTAAACATTATGGGTTTCAATGGGACATTAATTATGTAGGGAAATTAACTTCCATAAGTAATTAACCTAATCACTTTTTGAAAAATTTAACCAGAAGTCTAATCATTAAATTATTTTATACAAAGTATTCAGGGCTTGATGAAGACCAAAGAATTGAATGACTTGAGGGGTCCCCTCTCTGAAAGCTGACATTGAAACCAGTGAAGGATATGAAGGAACACTTTCAGCCTCATTTTTGTAAATGTTCTGTCTCCTTTTCTCTGCTGACTTAGAGACTGTCAGTAGGCACAGTCCTGTTAGCTGGAGGTTGGAATTTGCCTACAATTAAATTATAGACCATGCTGTCTTAATGTGATCCTTGATGTTTATGGTGAATCTCAGATGTATTTACATAATTTTAACCTGGTAATATTTTTAGGACAAAAAGACACACCTAGTCATCCAACTTTTAAAAAACAAGGCCCACAGTATCTTGCTCTCATCTTGTACCTTTGCATTTTCTGATATTAAATGGAGGTCTTGGGAGGAACTGCAGCAGTGGCAAACTGGATTGGATTCGTTGCCTCTGCTTTGCTCTTATCACCATGGGACTAATGGACTGGGGTCAGACTTGCAGCAGCTCCTGTGTCATCTCATATTCCTCTAGGAAGAAGAGGAACTAATAAAACCAAAGAAGAGTCACAGAATAGCTGCTTTTTATTTATTAAGTCTCTGGCTCTGGTGGTTTATTTATAAACCATGTCATGCATAGTCACTGTTTATCTATGCTATCTTGTTTAAATGCATTGAATGAGTTGAATACGGGCTACGGTGAAAACAAAACAAAACAAAACAAAAGACAAGTAGAACAAGAAGGCAGTATCTTCTAGTGAGTCATCACCCAATAACCACATTGTAGAGGTAGAAAGACAGCGGAGCTGACAAAAATAAAGAGTCCACTCAGGAGCTCTGGCTGGTTACAGTGGTTTTATGAATAAGACTTGGAAGCCTGAAAATGCAGAGCATCTGGCTGGGTGCTTGTAGCTCTGGTATGAGTACATGATATGGAGTTGCCAGGAAGTTGTTTGTGAGGCCATCAAATGAAGATGAATTGGAGCAGAGCACCTGGGTCAGCTGACTCAGTTCTGCTTTGAGAGGAGAGCAAACCAGGAGAAGAGGAAAGGCAGATTTCTCTGGATATGTCACCTTCAGAAGGTGACATAGTCACCTTCAAAAATTGTAAGGAAGGATAAGATAACTTTCTGGCTATATCTGAACCCAAAAGTGTATTATGGGGAACAGGGATTATTTTATAGGGACTACACTGAATAAATCACAAATTTGAACATCCATCATCCCTGTGATCCTTTAGATCTAAATCCTTGTTATGAAGGTAGAAAAGCCTAAATATGCAGGTCTCCTATTCTGTGTACTTTGTTATCAAGAATCAAATAAGTAAACAACATAAATTAGGTATGCAAACCATGATAAAATTAAGTGAATTAATATCACAGCACAAAAAAGAAGCTAATTAGCAAACTTCTTAAGCTGGCTTGATAAAATTAACACTTTTTTATGTATTCCATACCATAAACTGGAAAATCAGAGTTCGCCTTACCATATTCATCATGTTTATCATCTTATCAGCCCATCAGATCAACATTAACTTGACTTCCTCATAATGATGGTATTGAATTGTATTCTGACAGGTATTGCGTGTATATGTCGATACATACATGCAGCGTGATTTCTCAGGGAATAAATATGTAGATTACGGTGTTGATAGTGTAAAATCCAGAGTGCTCATCCTCTGAATTGTCAAAAAAGTCAGTGTTTCATGACTGAGCACAAATAAGGATACGTAAAATAATCTGAGGCAGTTCATGGTGACAAACGTTCCCATATCTAACCAGTAAAGAAGAACATACTCACAAATAGTAATTCCACAACTGCAACAATGTCTGTAGTCTGTAAGGTTTATCTACTTGTGAGGTTTTAGGTAATGAAATTATGGTAGGTAGGCTCACCGAAGAGGAATTCCCAGTGTTGTCCTAGAATTCAGGATTACTGAAGTTTTAAAATAATATTGTGGCATATTGAATGCAAAAGGCTTCAGTTCTGGGCATATAGTGTCTTGCCCACTGCAGGGTCATTAGTCATGTAAATCATTACAAAGTGTTGGCAAAACCATTCACTTGAAAACAGCTTTGGAGTATAGGATGGGCCTTTGAAAAAACGTGTTTTCTTTTCAATGACATAGAGAGAAAACTAAGGAATTTGAGGGTCAAACTAGAAAATCCAGACATTGTTAGCCAGTGGAAATGTTTAGACCCTCTCATTCCACTGAACTGTGTGGTTTTGTTTGTCTTCTTCCTCTTCTCTTCAGTGGACATGGTCCAGAGCTATATTTCATCTGCTGTCAGCTCAGTGACCAAGGGAGTCCCAAGATACACTGTCTCTCTTCACTAAAAAGGAAGGTGTAATGCCTGTGGCAGAAGTATGCAGCCTAAGTGACAGTAGAGAATGGATGTTGTCTAGCTGAAGCTCCCATCACTCAGCATGGCAAGAAGCCTAAATTGCAGTATTTTGAGGGAGTAAAATAAAAGCTATTTTTCAGTGGAGCATTTCAGTTACATGAAACACAATTTTCTGTTGATACCTACCTGACTTTAACTGGGGTAGAGCTTCCTTGAGGGAAAAATCTGGAAAGATGCTTCTTCAGAGCACCCGCAATACAGACACAATACAGGTCACACACAGCGTGCCACTGTATAGATGTGAGGTAAGATAACCAGTGATGGCTTTCATACTGTAGGAGCCCACTGTTATGCTATGTGGCCATCACTTCTGTGACTGCAATGTATAGATATGGTAAACCCAGTATTATACAAAAGTAGACATAATCCTACATAGTTTTTAGAGATTTATTCTGATCTCTACAATTTCCATTACAAGGCCATTTAGTGTTTTAGGGCCTATTATGCAAATTGCAATTCATAATATAAATTACCAGATAATATATTATGGTTTTTACCCTGATTCAATGAATTGCTAATTACCCAGGAGCAGGGCAGAAATTTAAAAGTCATTGAAAGAATAGGTCAAATGGTAACAAACAGATACAGTAACTTTCCTCCAGGTTCTTCTCCAGTGGGATTGTTCTAGCTCTGTATATTTCTGCACATGATGGGAATGTGTTTCTTAAGTCTAGATGGGTGAGGGTAGCAATGTTTGTCTGTATTTTAGTTTGCATTTGGAAGGAGGCTGATTGCTCTGTGCTACTGGAACTTGCTACGTAGTGACAGTTTTCTTTCTGTTTTAATTAATTTTTTTCCTTCTGCACCCATTCTGATAAGTATTGCACTATTGTGTATTATTAGCTACAGTTATTTTCCATTCTTATCTTTGGATGGTTTTTGGCCTTTGGCTATACAAACTGCATAAGTTTTTCCCAAACTGTTATTACTTAATGGAGTGTTTGGGAAAGGAGTGGTCAGATGGTAATTAGATGGTCATAACAAAGATTTTCTGGGATGAAAGTCAATATAAAAATTTCATGGGCTGTATTGAACAGATAATAGACACAGAAGTCTATTCATTTTGATTGTTTTGGATTTACCCATAGCAAGGAGGAAGAGGTAGCCTTTTATAATGCATTAAGCAAAGAACAGAGTTGTGTGATAGTGGCTGTTAACTCAGTCCCTCATGGAAAATTTCTGCCAGAACAGGAACCTGTTGAATATGTAGAGTATTGCTGCATGTTCCTAAAATGTACAGGAGATCTCTGGGGTCACTAATGAGTTGTTTTAACTGCCAGCTTCCATATTTTACATAAATCTAGATGGAATTATGAATAAATGTAAAAGGTGGCAGAACCATCACATTTTTTCATTAAAGAATAATAGTTGACTCATAAACCCCAAAGCACTGTCTTAATGGTGATTAGCATTAGGCTGTAGGCTCAAGCAGTTGTGTGATTGTTTGACCCTGGCTAGACACCAGGTGCCCACCAAAGCCACACTATCCTCCTTTCTCAACTGGACTAGGGAGAAAAAATATAACAAAAGGCACTTCGGTTGAGGTAAGGGCAGGCAGGGATTTCTCAGCAATTACTGTGATGGGCAAAACAGACTCAACTTGGGGAAATTAATTGAATTACTAATAAAATCAGATCAGTAAAATGAGAAGTAAAACAAAATTAACACCTTCCCCTCACCCCTCTCTCCTTTATGGGCTGAACTCTCTTCCTGATTCTCTACCTTCTCATCCTGAGCAGTGCAGGGTGACAGGGAATACACCTTATCACACATTCATTACACATTCTTTCTGCCTTTCCTTCCTCCTTATGGAGAGAACTCCTAACACTCTTCCCCTGCTCCAGTGTGGGGTCCCTTTCATGGGAGACAGTTCTCCAGAGATGTCTCCAGCATGAGTCCTTCACAGGCGGTGCAGTTCTTCAGGAACAGACTGCCCCACCATGGGGCCAGCAAACCTGCTCCAGCATGGGTTCCTCTCTGTAAGGTTCCACAGGTCCTGCCAGGAGTCTTCTCCACCAGGGACTTCCCTTGGGGTCACAGCCTTCTTTGGGGTCCTCCATGGGCTGCAGGTAATATCTGCTCCACCATGGACCTCCATAGGCTGCAGGGGGACAGCCTGTCTTGCTTTGGTCTTCATCATGGTCTGGAGGGGAATCTCTGCTCCAGCACCTGGAGCATCTCCTGCCCTTCGTTTTACCCTGACCTTGGTGTCTGCAGGGCTGTTTCTCTCACATGTTCTCATTCCTCTCCTCTCTGGCTGCAGTTTGCTTCTGCAAAATAACATTTTTTATTTATTAAATCAATTATCACAAAGGCACTGCCACCACTGCCGATGGGCTCAGACTTGGTCAGCGACACGTCCATCTTGGAGCTGTCTGGCATTGGTTCCATCAGACATTGAAGAAGTTTGTAGCAGCTTCTCAGAGAAGCCACCTCTGTAGCCCGCTCTACTGCCAAAACCTTGCCACTCAAATCCAGTACAAGGTGCTTGCCATGCACTTACTGTTTCAGAGTTGTCCTTTTACCAAGTCCTGTTAAAAATTTCTCTTAAGTCATATATCAGCGCATATATCAGCATTAGCTGTGGTGTTGGCCTTTGCCTAGTGGTTGGAGATTGTGAAGGGCAAGATTGTGACAGAAGATTCCTTGCAGTCGAGACATTAAACAGAACTGACACCTTTTCTGAAGTATTTGTTGTATAGCTATATTTAGAAAGGGAAGAAATGCAAATGTAGTAGTAAATTTATCTACTGCAGTTGTGGGCACAGACCCAGTGTCTCATGAGGCCCACTGTAAATCTGTGAAATGTCACCAATTTTTGAAATTGTCATGTAGTTCTGAGACTGTAATGTTAAAATCATAATAGTAATTTATATTTAAATGTAAAAATAGCTCATTTATTTTCTCTGAAGAGCTGTGATCATATTCTGCAAAATCTGAGTCTTTTGTAGGGACTCTATTTCTAGAGACAATTTTCTCAAATCAAGTACTTTGAATGGTCACAGCTGCTATCCTCCCCCAAAGAATGCATATGACCTTTGCCTTTGTCTTTTGCTTATAGCTCAACTTTGCTGACTTGTAAAGACTGAAATTCATTCTACCAGCTACTTCCTTAAGTAGGTATCACAGAACTCCCCCAAACTTCTGTCTCTATGAGCATCTCCTCTGTCAGGTCTTGTGGGGGCATTA
This sequence comes from Empidonax traillii, assembly GCF_003031625.1. Taxonomy (NCBI): domain Eukaryota; kingdom Metazoa; phylum Chordata; class Aves; order Passeriformes; family Tyrannidae; genus Empidonax; species Empidonax traillii. The sequence goes on along the minus strand of NW_020955610.1, from coordinate 914,991 downwards.
GAAGACAATTTGCAGCTATCTACTTCAGTCTTGTTTGAAAGGAATTAGGCCTTCACTGAATAAAGGCTTTCATACTCCCATTTGTGTACAGAGACTAGAGAAAGTATGTACATTTTACCTTTGAAGTTAGGACTCCTGTTAATTTGTGTTTTTCCTGCAGGGATTGAAATGATTAGCTAAAAATCTTTGGTGCAGTTCATTACAGAATAAAACTTAGCTTCTGAATCACCAGGGAAGTCTCTCTGAACCTTAGAATCTGAGTAAGATGTGAACATTTAAATGAGTATCTCATTTTACAAGCAGAAAAGAACTTAGCTGGCATTTGAGAAGATGAAACAAGTCTCATGTATAAAAGACAGCTATTCTTATAATTTCTTTAACTCCTCCTTATCAAAGGCTTTTGTTTTGCTTTGTTTTGTTTTGTTTTGCTTTGTTTTGTTTTGTTAAAGAAACAAAGACTATGTTTAAAGGTCTCAATATTCAGTTTTTACCACTGTACTGAAAATAGCTCATTGGTGTTAACTAATTGTTCAAATCTCCCTAAATTTGCAGGAAAAAAAAAAAGAAAGTTATTTCTTCCTATCTACATGGGTTCTGAGATTTAGTAGAAAATATTTCATTTATTCTAATAATGTACAGTTTGATGTTCTTGCAGAGTAAAGGGTAAAACAGGTAGATTTAAGTGAGAGCTCTCAGGTTATTCTTCAAACAAAGCTAAAAAAACACAAAAAGAGTTTTCTGGGGAAAATATGGTAGAAACATTTGTACAGTGATCACAATGAACACATATGTACCATGTCTAAACTTCTGTTAGAAATTGAAATCCTATAAGCTTAAGGTACCTTTGCCTGGAAATACAGTTAAAGGCAGTGCAGAAGAGATTGTGTAAAAACTGTATTGTATAATCTTAACTTTTATTTCATTTCCAAGTCTGTTGAAAAGTAATAAAAATCTCTACTCTTTTTATGTTAACTCCAAAGATAATGAATATCAGGAATAGATAGAGCTGAAATACTTGTAAGGTGAAAGTGTGGACAGATGTAAAGTACCTTCAGCTCCGCTTGCTCCTAAATGTCTATGCTCTTACTGCAAAAGATGCAAGAAAAAGACATTCCTTTTACCTCAGGTGCTGTGTACCCTTTCTGTTGTGAGAAACCTGTTAAAATTTAAGCAGATGGACTATTTTCAGTGCAAAGTTTTCTATCTGAAATACTGTGTCTTTAAAAATTTAAATAATCCACTAGGAAATAACATTTTAGAGACTAGATAAGAAGTAATACTTTAAAAATGTAATAAATTTAAATATTATATGATACTGTATTGTATTATAGTTCGCCATTTAGATCAAGAGTTATAAAATGTATTAGTTGCCAAAATTATTAAAATGTTAATTACTAAAGCAATTTTCATTTCTCAGCCAGTTGTCAGCTAGAATGCCGACTCCTAAACCAGTAGCAAATATCAGCCTTCATTACTAAATTCTAGTTGGAAAATAAAATAACAAACATGAAAATTGAAATATATCTTTTCAATAGGAAAATCCAAAGCCAATATATTTTCAGTTCAAAAATCCTGTTTTCCAGAAGTGACTGCATGACTGACTTTCTGTTTGTTGTTCTGAAGTTTTGATTTCTCATTACAAGGTTGAACGCATTGTTTTATTAGTATCTGTCCCCAAAATATGTTTACTCTGTACACGTGGGTATGCAAACAGAACAAATTTTCTATATTTGTATCTTTGGGGGGCATCAGGAATCACACACCTGGCAGAGGCCTCATAAGAGATTTGGTGGCAGCATCACTTCCAGTGCTCAGGCTCTTGACCACCAGCACACAAGGACCCACAGCTCACTGTTACTCCCAGTTCTAGTTCTGGAAAGACCTTTTGGTGCTGCCTGGAGAAACAGACTGCCTGCTCCCAGTTTTCACCCCCTCATCTATTTCTCTCCCTTGAGCTTCTCATCCCACTCATGGAAGGTACTTATGCTTCTGTTTTCTCCACCTTCTCTTGCCATATCAATTCATCTTCCCAAACACCCTAATTTTGTGCCCTTTTTTATCGTGTTCTTCAGGCTTAGCTCCAGTTCCTTTAAAGTTCTTGATAGTCTACAACCTTCATCTTTTCAACCTGTTAAAGACCTTCTTGGCTCTGAGGTTCCTTAATACCCAGAAGCTCTTTGGCATCTCCAGCTTTCTGTGGATAGGATTTTATTTGACAATAAAGCATATGGGAGAAAATTATCTTCAATTGCTATTTCTTTACAAACTTAGTCAAGACTACATATATAGGTACATTTCTCAAAATCTATTTCAGACTGCTCAGCTGTGAACAAGATTTGATTCTAAAGTAATTTTAAATCATTAATTTTAAAATGGTGCTTTTTTATCTCTAGAGAAAAAAGAATACTTAAATGAACAAATACTCACTTGGAACTGAAAAAAACCCCAGTGGTTCAGATCTGAATGACTCTGCCTGTTTTAGAACTTTGGTACCAGAATGCGTCTGTATTACTAGGTCCATTATTAAAAATCATGCTTCTTGGTCCTTGTCTCCACTTTTTCACCCTTCATTCTGTCCTCTGAAAAGGCCATGTGCATGCAGTCATGTTTAATTGCATCTCTGTTTGAAAATGATGCTGGTTATGTGCAGGGTATTACAAGAGGCAACTATGTGTTTGCCTTTCATTTAAAATAAATTGGAGGAAACTGCCTAATTTCCATTTCTGCCATTAGAAACCTTCCCCTACTGCTTCTCTGATGATATACTCCCTTTCTTATCTCCTCCCTTCACTTACAGTAGTGATGAATGCCATTTTTCCCTACTCAGAAGCAAGGGAGGAGCCATGCTGTGCTTATGCACCTTCATTCTACAGAGGTTTGATGTACCACAAGCTCCCATTCCTGTGTAGGGTCATGGAACAAGAGCACTAAGTCCCACCAGGACAGAGAAAAGAGCAGTTCCTAAGGCAGTCAGTCTGGCTTTGTGGAATTTGGTTCTGCAACTCTTTGCAAATAAACACAGAGATCGTAACAATTATTATAAGTGTTACCAAAATTTTAGTTAGCAACAGTTCTTGTTGCTGTGACACTTCATAGCCTCAGACATGAACAGGAACTTCACAGTGTGAGAAAAAATAGTGTCTTCACCTGTAATCGGCAGTCTAAGTTTGTGTTTGGCTGCCATCATTACTCCATATTAAAACCTTTTGTTTAAAGTTTGAACAAAAACCTTGAGCAAAATTAGTACTACTTTTTGAAAAACATTTTTCAAATAAATAAAATGAGCTGAGACTTTTTCATGTGCCCTACTTTACGGAAGATTCAACTTTAGATTGAGTTAGAGTCACGACGATAACTCCCAGGAGAGTGTCAGTGGTGGTTTGACAATATGTTATCTCTGGTAGCAATATCAGCTTTAAGATTTTCTGAACTTATGGTGTTCCTATGTCCTGCTCCTTCACCCCTCCTCTATTTCCTGGCTTACTGTACAGTATACACTAGCAGAGCTGTTTTGTAGGGATGGTCTACATCCTTGAGGGGCTTTCAAGTTAGATGACATATCTGATCTGATCTGATTTACAGCACAGACCCAATTATGGGAAGGATTTGGGAATTGCTGTGGTAAAGTGGTGGGGATAAGTGTCAGGAATCATAATATCATAAAGAAAACCTTGGATTGGGAGGAATCTCAGAAGGTACCAGACTCTGGCTCAAGACTGGGCTACCATAAAAGATATAGCAGGTTGTTCTTGGCTTCACCCAATCAGGTTTTAGACATCATTAAGTATACAAAATCTTTCACCTCAGCTCTACAATCCTTGTTCTAATAATTCTTCAGGGGACAATAGGGAGGTTACATGCCAGTTGTGTTACATTTTGATAGCTAAACAGGTCTGTGGGCTTCCCCCCATTCTGTTCCACTACAGCTTTGCAAGTATTAGCTTGTCTCAGAGGAATAATAGCAGGTAGTTGCACTTTGGCTAATGAGCCAAATAACATGGCTGATTATCTCAGGAGACATGTGCCGATGGGTCTGCATTACTCCTAGTCTGAAACAAACCCAGGTAACTGTTCTGTAAGTATGGTGAGGTAGTGCACTCTATAGATACCCCTGATTGCTCTTGGGCAGTGTGCAGATGATAAAAGGAGGGGATTTGGGAATGTGAGTCAGACTTCTCTGTTCTGGTGTCAGTGCTTGAATCTTACTCCTAATCTGATATGCAAAACCAAGAGACCTTCAAAATCAACTAAAGCTAGTGCAGTACTTGTATCAGTCTGTTTGCTTGTGCATTAATTCTTTTTTTAACCACATGGAAACATCTGGGTTCATGAGGCATGACAAAGGAAGTGAAAGGTTTCTCTTTGTGCAACAAGGCTGCTAAATATTTACCTTTCGTTTTATCAAGCTACTGGAAGCAGCTGATAGGTAAGCATGCCAGACAAACCAGACCTGGCTGTAAACAATAATTCACTCAGTCAGTCATTTAGCTGAAGTTTGCATTCCTTTTTAAAAAAAAAGAAAAAACTCACAATGAACTCAGTTCATTAGCTTCTACTCGTACAGTGTTGAAGCTATCCTGCTTTAGGTGGAGAAAAAGGGAGGAATGGAACAGCATTTATAGTATCTTTATTTAAACAGTGTGTTAACCATAGGTTCAAACTGCTGAAGAACTTTTTGTAGGCTTCTGAAATCCATAAACATCCTACATGAATTGTAAAATCTTACTTTTATGCATTGCTTGCAAAGAGAACTGGAGAGTAACAGCTCTGCTCTCTGGTGCAAGCTGAAATAGAGCAATGTTGATTCATACTAGATGTACAAAGGCATTTGGAATGTTGAAAGGTGGATCTAGGCTGACTTTACCAGGAGTTGACTATCCTCACTTCTGCGTCTGGTTAGGCACTGATATACCTGAGCGTGCCTTGTCCTTGTACCTAAGGAAAAAATCCTCTGGAGTCTATGTTTTTTCTCAGTAAATGGGCCTGTTCCCAGGGATTCAGGTGGGGAGCTGCCATGCCATCCAGGGCCAGACAAGTTGTCGAAAGACCAGAAGCAGATAGTGACAGTGCAGCAGCAGCTCACACCTGAACTAGAAGGTACTGTCACGAACATTTCTGTCTCAGTCCCCCCTGCCTTACTCACTGTTGACTACATAATGATACTTGTTATAGTCCAATAAAAAGTTACTGTTTTCAAAATCCTCTCCCTTTCAGAATATAATTATTTCTCCCCGTCAATTCAGTGTCAGAGCAAATATGATCTAATATAGGTTCATATAAGAGCATAGTGCTAATAATACCAAGGCTGTGGGTTTGATCCCAGTATGGGCCATTCACTTAAGAGTTGGACTCAATGATACTTTTGGTCCCTTCCAACTCAGACTATTCTGTGAAATTCTGTGAAATTTTGGTGCAGATCTCTTTCTAATTAAAAGAATTCCACTGGTACTTTTTGATTGCTTATTTATGCAGACTTTCCAGGATTAGAAAGTACACAGCATGGCACTCTGGTCCCATCATAGTGAAAGACTTCTGGGGCACTGGTGTTAGCATTGCTGAGGGTTTCCTCCACAGAGAAAGGCTGACTGATTGTGAGTGAGACACAGATCACTTCACCTCTACTGCAACACTGCTTCATTTGGTGAAGTGATAATCCAGACGCCTTCAGATTTAAAGAAAACACTCTGTATCCAGGAATTTGGAAGAATTCAAATACTGACTTGGACTACAAACACATCAGTTGCAAAAGAATCCTGTCTCGGTTTTAATTGCCCTACATATTAGTTCTGATTAGTATTGACATCATTCTTTAGCCCCTGTACTGTTGCTATTCCTCCATATTGTATTGTATACTAGATTTTAAGAATAATAATCTGCAAATCAATTTTTTAGGCAGTTTGGGGCTAATATAACAGCTGAAATAAAACTGCCCCATCTAACTCACATAGGGGACATGTGGAAAAGGACACAAAACAGGAAAAAAGAAATCTAAAAAAGTTAATAGCTGACTATTCATCTGATATCAATATATAAATACATGTGGAATGGGTACAAAAACCAGCAAGGTGGATTGCAAGTATTTATGCACCCAGCAAAATAGGGAGAGAAAGGTAGATGTAATAAATTAATAGATCAGATCAGAGCCAGAGATACCAGACCAAAGCAGCAAGTGGAACAGATTGTGGTAGAGACTCCATAAATGGCTTTGAGAAAAATATGTTCTTAATTTAGTAGACAATCTATGCAACTTCCTAACATGAGAGAACTATAGTAGTATTTTTCAGGATCTAAATTCCATGGAGTATATTTGAAATTCTGGTAACATTAAATTGTAATTATCTGTGAAATGAAGAACATGAGTATTTATCAAAGCAACTTGGTGCGTTTGGTTTCTGCAGTGACAAATTCTTTCTGAATTATGATGGAGAATATATGTTGAACTTATATATTTGTCTTGGAAGGAAAAAAAAGTGTGCTAGTCCAGTTTCAGTGCAACTGGAGAAGCCACGCACATACTAAGATGAGGTGGGTACCCCTGCATCATGTGTATAGGCAAGGTAGTAAAAGAATTCAATGTTTCTTCATAATTTTAGCCTAAGCTGTCAAGGATGACACTGACTTGGTTTACAAGGCAGGCCTATAACTGATTGCAAAGTGCAAAGAAATTGCTTTACCTGTAAACTGTTTTTCAGCTTTCCTGAAATCGGTTTTCTCGGCTTTATGCACAATTTGCCTCTGTCATTACCTCGATTGCAGTTTTGCCTTTCACCATAGTTTTTTCCCTTCTCTCTGTGATCTGCTATGACATGCAGCCTGAGCAGTCAAAATCTGTAAGCTAAGCTGAAAGAAATGTCTTTCCTCTTCCATCTCATGCTATTGATTTTGAGATATTTTAAGCACCAAATACAGTCAATACTACTCCCCTCCACTTTTATTTGTACAGTTGACAATAATTAATAGGTACATGTTGAAAAGAAGTTACTAAAGATACTACCTTGAAGAAGAAAGAAGAACATAATAGGGACTTACCTTGACATAGTAGCATTAACTGGGTGCTTGTTCAGTCACCACATAAACCAATCGATCACATGACCTAGAGGATGAACAGACCTTTGTGAAATATTAATTGTGATAGAATAAGTCTGATTCTTCTTCCCAGAATACAGTTATTATTTTAAGAAAAGTTATAAACAAATCTTCAGCAGCTACAAACTGTTCTCTGGATAAAAATTCTTTTTGTTGTTCATATTTTTGCTGTCACAGAAGAGACAAAAGAAACCTACTTTAGAAAGGATTTAATTTTTCCTCATTAAAACCTACTTTATGAGGAAGAAGTTCTTTCCTGTGAAGGTGACCACACACTGAAACACATAGCCCAGAGAGGATGTTGGGTCTCCCTCAACAGAGGTATTCCAGAACTGCCTGGACACAGTCCTGTGCCATGGGCTCTAGAATGACCCTACTTGAACAGGGAGGTGAGACCAGATGGTCTACTGTGGTACTGTACCTCACCCATTCTATGATTCTGTGATTCTTTGATACTTAGAATATATGATCATAGGAGGTCAGGGTGTTCCATAGGTGTGTAATTCAGACACAGTTTTTAGTCTGAAAATGGTATTTACTGACTCTTTACGTAGTGGTGTTTCAAGTCTAAAACTAAATCTAATGTAATCTAAAGACCTAAAGAGAACAAACTTTTTTGAAAGTTTTGCAAGGAATAAATAAGATTTTTTAGGACTTTTATTGTGAGGAATTATGAGGCTGAACTGAAAATGAGATTATTCATCATGATTTTCCTGCCAACAGTGTTCTAAGTAGTCATTTGGAAAGTAAAAATCTGAATTAAAAATACAAGGAAAACACCTTGTAACCTAGGGAACTATACATCATAATTATCAAAAAAGGCTTAATTGCCATCCAGAACAGAAACATCACTTGTCAGATTTTTCAGCCATTCCATATAAATCATGGATGTCTGCAGAAATTTTGGGTCACTTCACGGTATTTCACTAACCGATATGTAGATTAAATTCATCAGGAGTAGTATTCATAAGTAACAGCTTAATTGGCGCTTTCCTGCTTACAGTTAGCAAGTAAGTCAAAGTCCTTCCAATTCCTGTTTCCTCCAATTTCCTAGAGAAGAAAGATGTTTAAATGCTTGCATTTTGTTGAGTCACTGGGGAAAACCAGTTTGATTTTAACATTGCCTGAAGGGAACACTGTTAATGACCTTCCCTCCAGTGCATTTACATTTCTTCTGCAGAAGCACAGGATTTACCCTCACAGGCTCAATAGTAGCTACAGACTTCTCTAGAAAAATCAGCTAGACTGTTTGGTGCTTTCACAGGGCTACAAAGTCCTTATAACCTTATACTGCCACAGTACATTTTCAGAAAATTAGATCCATTCTGAAATTCAAACTACCCTGACACATATTAATAAAATTCTTCCCTGAGTTCCAAGTGAATTTGCTTCCATTGCATCTTCAAAAAACCCTCACGTATGCAATAAACATTTGCTCAACCATAAAAAGGTGGAATGAATGCAATTAAGCTATTTAAATATCAATCATTTAGACGAACAAAACACACAAATGCCCAAGTGTTCAGCCAGTCAATTTTATAACCACACAGAAAAGAATAAACTAAGAGTATTTTAATGGAAAAGCAAGCTAATTTGCAGTCTGCTGCAACACATCGCTAAGCTTCTTGGGTATACTGTGATTAGACATGCATTGCAGTAAAATAGCTACCAAGAAGCCACAAACTCATGGTATTAGTGAGAAGTCTAACTTTCCCACAGCCACATACAGGAGAAACAATGGTCGTGCAGGGGGAGTACACTGAAGCTTAATGGGGCAAGACATGTTCATCAGAGAAGCTGGCTTTTGGATCAGCTCCAAACCCATAAAAGTCTGCCCAGGAAAATATGAAGACATAGAATATGTCTCCTTATTTAAAAAATGGAGTGCAATCACTGCAAAGTTGTTTGGGCATTTTAGTATTAAGGAATAACAGCAAAGAAACTAGAAAACATATTTCTTCAGAATGCCTGTGATGCCATCTGCAGCTAATGTACACAGTGCCATTTCTGAATGTTTTCCAGCCACAAGGTGACAAAGTAGCTATCAATGAGATAAGGCTTGTTCTGCTTAGAACTGCTCTTGCAGTCACAATAGGGATGTGATAAATTACAGACTTCAATGATCTTTCTGGAAGAAAGGTTTGAGACAGTTACAGCTGAGATTAGCACTCTGGATAAGAGAGTGACAGGAGATGAAAGAAGACCAGAAGCCTGCAAGAAAGATCACAAGATGTAAAAGAAAAGACTCTAAAATATTCTGCTCATACAAATGCAAATGATCATGGAATAATGAACTGAGCACCTGCAGAACAAAATTAAAGCAAGAAAAAAATATTGTAAACTGGATAAATCAGCTGGTTTAAAATGACTTGAGTTTTCACTGTGGTCTGTGAATGAAACCTTTTGTTTTCAAACACCATGAGAAGTGAAAAGCAAAAAGGGATGTCCAGAAATGGAGATGCATTTTTTTTTTTTTCTCCAAAGATCTTGAACATATGCTAAGCAAAACTCACATGCTATTATATCTGGGAGTATGTCAAATATGCCTAATTTCCCGAAAGACTCCAGAGACAGTAATTGGATAAAATGAATGAAATGAATGTCAAGGAAATAGATTCTGAAGTAGCTGGGGAGTGTTTGGAAAGATAGATGCAAATCCTTGGCAGTGAACAGCTCTGTCTGATATAGTCTGCTTGTTCATGGTAGCAGCCTTGATGTGTACATTGACATTCTCTTGGGGAGAATCCAACTGTCTTTTCCTTGCAATTTTTTTTTTTTTCTTTTTCAGTATGAAGCTAACGTAAGACATAAGGCAGCATGTTGATTTTGTGGGAGGTTTCCCAATATGCATGACTGGTCTGTCAGTGACTTCAAGATAAATATTGTTAGTGCTTAGTAACACACATAGTGTTTAGCGCTCAAATGTACTCAGTGTTAATACACCCTTTCTTTTATTGGGTTGCAGTCTATCATCAAATAAGAATGCTAACTTGGAGATTTACCTTGAATCTATGACTAGCACACTCTTTAAGTGTTTCCTAATAAAAGGATCAATTTTTCTATCCAATAATACACTGAATTTTCATGCTAATAATCATATTTTGTGGATGTGCTCTGGACGGAAGAGTGGAAGCATCTAAGGGAAACTCTACTTTAAGGATGTCAGTGGTTAAGAAGGAATATAGAGGAAGGGGGAAACTTGGGACCCAACTGCTTTCCTGGCATGAAGAATATATTAGGTATTCTTGAAGGAACAAATACTGCCCAGGTCACTCCAAGAACTTGAGCCAAAGCTCACTACAGAGGTTTGGAAGAGTATCAACTTAAGAATTGCTAGCTGTCCACTGGCATCCCAGCCATTTATTTATGAGTTCACCAACTGTTTATTTGTGTTGGTACTTTGCTGTACCAACACAAACTGTGTTTGTTGTGTGTACCAACACAGATTACTATTAATTGATATATTTAGTAGTAGAAAGTTATTCAGTGCTGTGGAGGGTTTGGGTATACATGAATTCGAGACAAGGCTTGCTATATTTTTTCAGATCCCCAGGAATGCAGGAGAAAGCTGCCACTGAAAAATATAACCTAATTTTCCCTGTTCCAGAGAAGACCTGGAAAATATGAACATGCTACATTCAAAACATAATGGTAAAGAAAAAGACCCTCCTCCAATAGCATTTTTTTCTAATCTCATCACTTGATGGGCTGAAGAGTTAGAAATAGGTGATGATTTTTTGATATTGGGGTTTGACAGTACTGTCGAAGGTAAGATGCACAGTACATCTGTGAAGGAGAGAAATACCATTCTGTTGAGGAAAATCTCAGGCCTTGAGAGCAGGTCGTTTACAATGGTCTCAAGGTGAGTGTGTAGCAGGAGTCAGGAGAAATTTCAGGTTTTTTGAGTTGTAGTCCCATACCTTAACCACAAAACTGTCCTTAAAATGTATGGTCTTGTGGCATCTAATCCCCAAGAATCACTGCTGTTAGATCTGCTAAACTGTGCATATGAAGATATTGAAAACTTTATTAATGTTTACAAAATGCTTTCAAAGGAAGGACGAGACCTTTTGGTTTAGTTGTAGTTGTGAATATCTATATCTTCTCGAGACAAGTGCATTTAATTCACTCAGTATGGGTTCAAACACATTTTGGTGCTCAGTATTCTGTATGCATCTCTTGGAGATCCCATTTGTAATTGTTGCTCCGCTTACTTAGGTACCTCACAGATATGCAGACATATCTGCCTTGAATAAGACAGCCCAGTTAATGGTAAAATAGTAAATAATCATGATGAAGCTGGGCCTGAATTGAATAATTAAGCAATCCTTTGAGTCAAGGCTCAGCAAAGGAAGGCCTTTGATCATTTTTTCTAATATTATAGACTTCTGCTTGATTTACAAATACACGTAAATTCCAGATATTGCAAGAATAAGGAATAATGACTGGCACTTGCTCAATGACCATCTTAAATAAATATTGATTTAATTATAGATTCCTTGTTGACCTGTCAACGTCTTTTCACAATGCTGCACAGACAGAAAAAAAAAAAAAAGATAATTACCTTATGTTGAGAAGACCACAGATCACAGACATTAAGCCATAGGCTAGGCTTCAGAGTATTTATCATAGTCTCCACCTGTTCCTATCCTGTTCCAATAAAGGTACAATCTGTTTCGTTAACTTCCTGAGTGGTGATTTCAATGACAGAGGAATTCATAGGATTACCTTCTCAAAATTTTCTTTTTCATTTATGCTTTGCCCATATGTCAACTTGTGAATGCATGTTTGTTTTTTTTTTTCATCTGAAATGTCATCTCCTTCCGCAGCCAAAGCTTCTTTAACAATAGTTTGTAGATAATGTCTTTGAACTCTAAATCCAACTTCTTGGGAAACTTTAGAAAGGTCTAGAGGACCTGAGTGCAAATGGGAAAAATGAGTTAGGAAGGTTTGCATCATATAGAGGTGTTTTGGGACCTTGGTATTCCTGTTAGAAATCTAATCTGCTTCCTGGATATGCGTGTCAGGGTTAGTATTGAACTCAGAACTGATGGGAGTTGTTCTGTGCACAGGAGTCTATAAGGTTATAAAATCAGAACACTTGATCACAAAGGGAAAAAAAATGCTCTAACATGGAAATTATTTTGTTTACAGGCAATGAAAAATGTAAGGTTTTCTTTAGCTCTGGACAGATCTTTATTGAGCATTTGTCAGGTTTGCCTCCATGCTGATTTATACCGAGACTTTGCAGCAGCAAATATTTAATTTACAGCAAAGCATAATAGAAATGGCAAAAGAAGCTTTGGAAAACAAAAATAACTGTGTATGTGTTTGGAGGAGAGCGTGTGTGGGTGTGTATGTGTATGTGTGTGCATCTCCTCATGTAGCTACAGCCCTTGTAAAACAGCCACTGCAATTCTGCTTCTTTGTTGTGATGAGGATGCTCTGGTCTTTCTTATCACTCTCGCTTTTGCACAAGGTGATTTAAAGTTTATTGATTCGTTTGTATAATTTCATCCTACGGATTGACTGTATATCAGGGCTTGTGAATGTGTTTGGTAACTGTCAAAATAGTCTTCCTACATAACTCTCTTGCTTGAATATGTAACACCATTAGAGACTGTAAAACAGAGGGCAGTGCTAGGAAAAGCCAAAAACAGGTATATGGAAAGTCGACAGCTCCAGACACTAACTGTGAAGGCATCCCTGTTCTGTCCTCTGTTCCTGCTATAAAACCAGCTGCCTTTTTCAAGGGTGACAAGTAATTCACAGTCCTTACAATAGACTCATTTCTACTGACTCAAGAGTTTTCATATAAAAGACATTTCTAAAAGAAATCATTACTATCTCACTGGATAACAAGATCTGTTCCTAATCAGTGTTTTGTGCTACAAATAGGTGGATGTTTAGATATTCTTCTATATCCAGATAGAAATTTCCAGTTAATGAATCACAGAACAAGTTATTCTGCAAGATAATAATTACATTATTTTAAGCAAAATAGGAAGGGCATAATAGTTTCAGTTAAACTGCAATTCTGCTTGCACAAACCATTCCCTGCACTAAGGAAAGAGCCAATATTTGCATTTGAACCCACCGGATAAAGGATCAGTTTATAATTACACTATTTAACATATGCAGATTAGACTACAGAAGATTCTTTATTGAAACTCAGTGAGAAGAAACAAAAATTCAAAGTCTGAATTTACAATTTGACCTTATTCACTCCATGATTACTGATAAGTTTCTCTGTATCACAAAAATGTAACTTAAACATGTTAAATCTTCAAACAATCTAAAGCATGACTCCAATAAAAGGGCTAGCTAACAAATTATGCACTTGTCTCAAAATGATGTGGAGCACTCAGCCTCTTAACAGCACTGAGAAAATGTCATTAGCTGAGAGCTTTCCATTTTTAAAGTCATAGGTAAAGCCCTTATTTTATTTGTGTGCTCCCCTCAGCTCTTACATGACAGACTGAGCATGAAGTATCTGCAGTTCATAGATTCTGACCCCGGTAGGATGAAGACCAAGTTAGTACCAATGAGCTAATCTGAAGAGCTAGGGCCAAATTGACAAGAACTGTGACAAGAGCATTGTGTTACCACTGTGAATAACTGAACAACTCATTTTCCTCCACAACCACAACCAAAGAGTGCTTAACTTAAAACTTGCCCTGGGATGAATTGGCAACATCCCCAAAAAGTGAATGCTTGTGGGTCAGGTTCCCACATACATTGCTCCACATCCGTGCTAGGCTTATTCTTTGGAATCCTATCTTCCAAAAAAACAACAGCTGCCATTAACTACCATATACTTCTGTATGGTGTTTTGCATTCAGAGCTTAAAAATTCCCACAGCGTTAGATGTGATCAAGAAGGGCTTATCTGCACTGTGCCTGCTTTGATACCTGCTGGCTTGCTAATTATTGAGGAACTAAATGCCCAATTGGACTCCTCTTTATTTACTTTAAATGCAATACATTCAACATTATCTGGTATCTCCTGTGTCTCCTCAAAAGCACATTAGTTGCAGCCATTTCTTTTTCTTTCACTGTCTGTTAATACTGTAAGGTTTTTGTCCTAAGGACCACATTTTTGTCATCACAGGCAAGATGGCAAGGGTACCTGTTACTGTTCTTCCACTGCTTATCCCTCCAGCAGACTACACAAGGCATATAAAAAGCCTCTTTTCAGTTGCATGTGTGTTTGTTAAACTCATACTTCTCATGATAGAACCTTTGATGCACTGTCTGCCTCAAGCTGCAATTTACTTGAAAAACTTCAGGGGAAATTTCCCAGCTGTGTGCAAGCCCAAAACTAGGAAAACTCTGCTATTTTGTGCATGTTAAAAAAAATTTGGTGCCTTTTTGCTTGAGTTGCTCTAGTTCACCTAGCCTTTGGAGAAGAACAAAAAACTACTTATGTAAAGGTCTTTGCTGTGTAAGAGAATATGGACTTAAAGTGAGTCACTTCGAAAGTCTTTCAAATTTGCATGTTATGTAGAGATCTGCTAGAATCTTGCAGTCACATCACTCTGTGCTTTGGGTATCCTTCTGGGTTGTCCTCTTGCCACGTGGATTTTCAGATGCAACTGGCTGAATTGGGATGAGGTCCTAGAGCTGTTTTTTTCTGAGTTGTCAGAGAATCCCTTTCCAAGAGTAGAAGTCTGGCAGCATCCTCTTCCACAATTGATTTTTGCTCCATTTTTTTCAGTTAACATCTTCATAGAAGTTTATTAACAAGCCATTATTGATGATCTTAAAAAGTCTTAAAAATGGGGTTTTATTTTTGGTCTCTGATGCTGCTGTTTGCAGCAAGTACCTCTCATGGGTAAAAATCCTTTTTTTCCCCCAATCTAACTTACATTCTTAGCTGGTTTATTATCTTTTCTGTTAGACATAAAGTACACTTCAGTTTAAATCTCTTTTTCCACCATTTTTCTTTTTTTCCATGTGGTAGACTCTCAATTTACTTTTTATCTGAATAGCCCCTCTCTGAGTCATTCCCAGCCCAAATCCATCTTTCTTGCTCACAGATATAACAGGGGAGGCCTTCAGATGGTCAATCTGTGTCAGATACAACTCAACATTTTTCTTACATGTGAATAATGGAAGAAGAAGTACACACATTAAACAGAAATTTGTTAGTGGGGAAAAAAGAAGGCTCTATAATGCAATTTCCATGGAGAATGTGCAATTTTGAATTTGATATTTAATTTTTTTAAAAATAGATGTTTATTAGGAATAAGTCAGATAGGGCAGATCATAATAGATTTGGGGGATATGGAATAGACATAGATTTCAGATATCCATTGCTGAAAAGTTAATAGTAATATGTCTTTTTATTTGTTCCTAAAAGAATATCCTTCAACTTAATGTTAGCTGTCTTCATCTGATCCTTTTATTCACTTATTGCCATTATTCTAATTAATTTATTAATGTCCTTAGCTTATTGAATGATGTGCAGATCCTTGTATAATTCTCCCAATTTTGTGTGACTAGCAAACTGTATTAGCACAATTCCTGCTTTTTCACTGAGATGACTAATGAAAATATTAAATAGGATCAAAGCAAGGCAAGTCATCAAGAAACTCAATTGTCTAAAAATACATATAGACTACGAAGATAGTCTATGTTTTTGTTTTTGTGTTTGTTTTTCTCTCAGTATGTTCCTTATAACAATGTTACAGTTTTGGTACAAGAGCTACATTTTCTTCTGCCTAATTGATAATTTTCCATGTGGTTCTGTGCTTTGCAGTAAATGAAACAGACTGACAAGCTTCCTTCCCCGTGTGTAGAAAAGCAATTATTTTATTCGATTAAAGTGTCAGGTTAGTATCACCAGATCTTTTTGATAAATCTGCTTAATATTTTGCCTCATTCTGATTTTCTGGCATTTTTTTAAGTAATCTTTCCCCAGAAATCTGTATTACTGCCTTTTTGCACCACTGAAGTAAGCTCAAGAAGCCCCTAATTCTGTGTCTTTTCACTTCCTCCTGTAATTTAGGGATTTTTATGTGATGGTTTTCCATTACTGACATCAGCTTTTTGGAAACACCAAGCCAAACTAGATGAGCTATTGTTTAATTGGTCATCTTTTTCAGAACTCTCATAGGGATGAACCCCCCCCATCTGAATTCCTTAAGCTCTGAGTTTTTCTCCCATCTTGGATGCAGAAATCTCTTTTTATTTTATCATTCTTTCTAGGCAGTCTTTCTTTATTATAATAATTTTGGTCTCTCCATAGCTTTGCTCCACAGATAGCAAGCTTTTTGTTTTTTTCTTCCCCTCGCTCCTTTTTTTCTGTATGGCAGACAAGCCTTTTATTTATATTTTTTAGATCTAATTTGTAAGGTTTATGTCAGTCTGAATTTTGATCCTTTTATATTATTGCCTGTGCTGTCTTTGCTGATCGGTCTTTTTTTTCTTCATTCTTTGTCAGCCTTTCATTTATAATTATTTTACTTTATACTAAGATGGTTTTCTCATCTGTTTTTATCTTTTATAATGCTCTCATTAATTACTGTTATGAAATCTTAAAAAAAATAGTACTACCTGATGAAGAGACATTTCTAATAAAAGATTACACTGTGTACCATAGATTTCCCAAAGCATCTTTAAAAGGTACACTAACAAAGCTGAAACACTGCATTTTTATATGTCATTGCAGAAGAGGAGAATATTTTAAAGTTCCTTACCTTCTGGAGTTTAACCTTTAAATACATGCCTCTTCAGTTCATTAGCAAAGTGAATATTTAATTTTTCAAATTATTATAAAAGGGCATCAAATTTTATTCAAAGGAGAGGAAAGAAGCAGAAACATTCTGAATTAATTTTTCACCTTCTCCCCTGCAGTTAGAAAATCTCACTTAAGATTCATCTGAATTTTGCATTTCCTCTACAGATGAGCGCTGTAGCTGTAAGAGGACACATGACTCCTTAATGCTTATTGTGGATAGCTGGCAACCAGAAAGGCTCTAAGTGTTTGTCAGTATTTTAAGATTTATGTTGCTTTATCAGAAAGGCTCTGTATCATAATATGACCCTATTTTCTGACCTGACTGGTGAGCCAGAAAATTGAATAGCTGTTTCAGAAAATCAGTATGGTAGTGGACAGGCCAATACCTAAATAGTTAGTTAAAATTCTAACTGAAATGCACTTGCAAGAAATGAATCTATGGGTTGTAAGGATGAACCATTAAGGTCCAAAATGCTTTTAAAATGTGAAACGATACAAGACTTTTGGAAATAAAAGCAAAAAGCAAGTGTATTTCTCAGTCAGGTAAAGATCTATGTCTTTATAGACTTCTAAATCCAAATGAAAAAGTGTCTGAAAAGGATTAAAAATACCAGTATTTCAAAATTATTGTTTTGAAAATATAGTAACTCATAAATAAAATCAAATTATCATTACATAATGAACTGTGATCTCGTTTATATTCACAGATAGTAACACTATTTCAAGAGTTTTGCCAACACTTTTATTCTGTTTTCAGTATGCTGCTTAATCACTACATAATTAAGGCCTTCAAACGTTTTAGAAAAATGGAGAAATCACTAGTACGCTAATACTTGGATCTAAAATTTATCAGTTTCATTTGAAATAGTTCTTTAAAATGTTTGGGGTTTTTTTTTGTTTGTTTGATAAAAATAGCAATGCTGTGGCCTCAATTCAGGAAGGATTTCATATATATCTTCAGCTTGACTTCACTGTGTTGTAAATATATGCTTGAAAGTCAGCTCATGCAAAATACTTTGCTAATAGATGGCTGATAGAAGGTTGATACAGTGACCTAATTGTTACTGTATGACAATTTAAAAAATTATTTTATTGACATTTTTTATGAATTTTTTATTATTTTAATGACAATTTTTTTAATGATTTTATGCCAGAGTTAACTATTGCAGTACCTGTTTACCTTCTGTACCCAGCTGATGGCAAGCCTGAAGGCTCAAGGTCACATTTAACACTGTCCTTTCAGAATGAAAGCTCTTCAGGTCATGGAGATTGGAGGTTTCTTCTAAAAATGTGAGTAATTTGGTTTTATTGTTGTTGATGTTGATTTATCTTTATTTGCTGGATGGATGATTGGAATTTTTCTGTAGAAAGAAAATCTCTCATTGGTTTGAAGAGAGGACACAGAACATGGACATTCACTGCCTAATTTTGCCATTCTTTCCAAGTTTCTGGCTCTTTCTTAGGTCTCGGTCACTTCAGGTGCAAAAATAGATCCAATAAAATTCCATTAAAATCAGTGAGTATAATTAAGTTAAGCCATCATGGATAAATGGATAAAACACAAAGAAGTATGTGAGTGTTGCATTATTTGATGTGCATTTATTTCTGGGGCATGACTTTCAGAAGACACTTGAGGCTTCAGTGCTTTTGGGATAGGTTTTGAATGCTGTATAAAACCATGGATTTCCTCAGGAAACCACAGGCTGAACAGTCATAATGGAATGTCACAACAACCATTCATTTCTTATTTATCAATGTGTATGTTCTTTGTTGAATTACATGTACTTTTATTTAATTTCACAGCTTCATTTCTGAAACTTAGGCTGATCATGATAGGTCTTTATGACTATTGACTCCTGTAAAATTCTTTGAGCTTTCCAATCCCAGGAGGGGAACAGAAATGACATTAATTTGCATTCAGCAATAATATTACCTGTAATTTTCTAAAATGCTGTTTTAACATGGCCAAGTTTCTGGGTGACTAACTATGAAATTACTGCATCTTTCTAAATGCTTAATTTCAGCCCATAATGAAAAACCATTATACAGTGCCCAAAGGCTTATATGGTAAGTGGCTTTCAGAGTTTTTCATTTCATAACAATTTTTGTTGAATAAGTTAAAGAATATATAAAAAATAGTCTGCCAGAAACTGTATCTCTGTGTCAGACAAACCTGAAGTTTGTGCTTTCGGACTGATTGGCAGAGGATGTCTTTAACTGGCCCAGACTATCAACCGAATAAACAAATTGTGCCAGAAAATTAAATTGCTGATAGCTTATCTGAAAGATAATTTAGTCTTTGTCTCTTGCTACTTGCTAAGTGACATGGAGAAAAATATCACTGTGGGAAATACTCTTATTTTAAAACGCAGAATCAGATATTTTAGGCTGGTGGCATTGCACGGTGAAGAAATGTATTTCAGGATGGGGGACAGACATTTACAGCATTTAAGGCACAAAGGGTTCCATTTCTTTTGCTTATCTTTCCTGTAGTTTTCTGATTTAGTGCCTAACAAGGTCCTGAGCACCCTAAAGCTCCAGTTCCTACTTTTTCAAGTATTCTGTTTGCATTTATATTGAAGACTATTAGAAGTTGATATCCTTGCTTTACTCAAAGCTCGGATGTACCGCTATGTAAAGCATCTTTCCAATATATGAGTGAGTTGTAGGATTGAGCCAACCCTAAAAACAGTGGCAGACTGAATCTCAAATTAGGAACATAAGGATAATAAATCTTTTGTATAAAACCAGTTTCCTAGAAGAAGAATATTCCCTGTCTAACTTAGC
The DNA here is from genome assembly GCF_003031625.1 of Empidonax traillii. Classification (NCBI taxonomy): domain Eukaryota; kingdom Metazoa; phylum Chordata; class Aves; order Passeriformes; family Tyrannidae; genus Empidonax; species Empidonax traillii. The sequence continues at coordinate 895,377 of NW_020955610.1, read as the reverse complement.
TAACTTATGCATACTTGTCAGAAAAGGGTAAATTTTCTTGCAAGATGATGTGTCTCTGTTAAAAGATCAGTTGAAAACACCTATGACATTGTGTGTTGTCAGTACATACTAATGTCTTGAGGAACTGAGTACTAGATTCATGGCCTTTTAAAATCTGTTTCAGTACATTAGGCTGAACAGTGTTAGAGGAAATAAGTGTATATTACATTTCTAAAGAATGTATTAATAAAAAATGTTGAAACAAGTTACTATGTGGTGAGCCAAGTTGGGGTTCCCCCAAAGTCAGTAAGTAATTCTTATCCATTGCTTGCAGGAATTCACCAGATAACACCATTAATGTTTCTTAAGGCTATCCTGCAACTACATCAGTATTATAAATAATTCCTTTTACATTAATTTTCTAAAAAACATCACTCAAAATTAAAACTTGTAAGTAAGTCTAACTTTATAAGTCCATCAACAGTCATTGCTTAGGTGAGTGTCTAAATATTGATTTATTACCATTACTAATTCCCCCTTGAAAAGGAAGCTTTCCACAGTCTCAGTGATTAAAGGAATATATATATATATATGTATTCTGCCCCCTAAAAACATGCCTCAGCCCATGTTTGGAATGAAACTCAGTTCACATCCAAATTTGTTGAATCTAATCCACCTAGAAAAGTGTAACTATTTCTTACAGGTGACAGACCTTTGATCCCATGTTCTCACTTTCTCACTAGCAATAACCTAAGCATACCTCAGACTGCAAGAATCAAGTATCTCACTGTACCTCCAGCACTACTTCGATGTCATATGAAATGTCACCAGGCAGGAAGGGCTCTTCTTATGTTAATGTGAGACCATAGGCTTAAAACGTTAGTTATGAACATTTTTGGGATGGAAGAAATGTCATACGGTATGCAGATTAAATCTTCTTGCACTTTAATCGTCTCATAACACCAAGGGCATTTAAATATAGGATTTTTTTCTCATTCTAGTCTTGAATCTTTTTATACTATAGTTTCTTAGCAGTCAGCTGAGACCAGAAGTTCTTCTGACCTTCAAGAGGTGAAAAAGACCCTGATAACGATGGAAGAATACATTTTTTAAGGAAAACATTACTTTTTTCATAGAATTCTGGCCATGAATTGCAGAAATATTGTGTAAAGAACATAAAAAAATGAAAAATCTTCATGCTTCTAAAATTAAACTAAAACTGTTCCAATAATTATAGCTAAATAAGTGGGTTTTTTACGATGATGTGATGCCTGCTCTCATCCAGGTTAAAACAGATATGTTTAGCAGAAGTGTTTGAATGTAGATTCAGTATTTTTTTTTTTTTTGTATGATGTATTCTGCTTCAAACAGGAACTAATTCAGGAAGTCCTACTGTATAGGAGTCAGACTGGAAGATGACTGGGATCCCTCCTGGTCTTGCAATGAGTGAATGTATGACTTTAAGCCAGGAATAAGCTACTATTTGGCCTACCTCTCTGAATATCCTTTGTCACTGTACTTGATTAAAACAGTGGCAATTGCTTTTTACTCTAAAAACCAGGAAAAGCAATCAGGACTGCAGAGTAATAAGCAATATGGATGTGCATTATTGCACAGGCAGGCTATATTAAATGCATTGAAGATGCTGAATTGTATTCCCAAATATTTTCCAAATAAATTATGAAAATTATTTCCTTGGAAAGTATTGCTTTAAGCAGGAAAAAAAATTCTACACCACTAGAAGGTCAATGCTACAAAACCAACATCAATTTTCTTGATGAATTGATAGTTCAGAAGCAATTTGGTATGAGTCTTCAATTCTGACAGTACATGTGACTTTGGCTGAATGCCTGGATATATACAGTGAGCAAATACAAAGTACTGGAAATGATCTTGATCTGATGTTCAGTATGTTAAGACAAATAATATTGGTTCTTAAATATGGCTGCCAAAGCCATCTGTAATAAAAGAACAAGAAAAAAAAAATAACTGCCATCTCTAAATTGAAGAGTCATGGATCATTTTGGCTGCAGTAAATCTAATGGTATTGAAAATTCCTGGAATGGGATACCCAGGATTAAAATAAATAACTCTACAGTTTGTTAGTCCTTCTTTCTTTGAAGGGCTTGCCATCCATATGGAAGGATTAGACAAGGTCTTAGGATGCACACAGAATTTGTTCTTGCCTCAATATCAAATGCATATGAAAAGGCATTGGACATATATAAAGAGAGATGGGAGATCAAGTGTGAAGTGCAATCTTTGTAACCACTCTTTTTTCACCTTATTATCTAGGTAGTCTTGAGGTAGCTGTTAGTTAAAAACCTGCTAAAAAATAATGCAGCTATAGAGTATCTGGTGCACAGAGAAACATGAAAACAAATATTAGAAAGTGTGTAAAAAGCCTTCTTTAAAAGCTTTTCTATCTCCTGAGGTTTTAAAAAGAGAATCAATTCAGATGCCTGCCCACTCTGTAAACATAGGCGAAAATCGTGGGAAACAGTTGCACCTAATGGATTTTAATATTGTACATCATGCTAGTGTCTTTAAAAGGCTGAAGGCTAATTTCAGAGATGTTTAGAACAGCTTTTTCCTATGTGACTGAATTTAGGATTTGTTTTTCTAGTTTATTTTTTTTTGTTGGTTTGTTGTGGCTTTTTTATTTTTTTTTTAAAGAAAAGATAGCACAAGGACTGTTTTCACCTATGTTCTACATTTTCTCCATAAATGCTTCACAAAATGATGTTTTAAGTTCTATATCTGGTCTCATCAGGGCAATCCATAGACTGTTGTTTTCTTGCCTTAGAGGACCTGACTGTTTTTGGAGTAACAGCATTTTTATGTTACTGTAATTTTCTAGCTTTGAATGAAATTGTTACTTTCTTACTCTGGAAGGATTGTCAGGCTTTATTTTATAGTCCACAGTATCCCCTTTTTCTTCATGTGACTTCAGTGATTTCACCCTCACATAGCAGCATATGCCTCTACAGCTTTTCGTACGCACTTAAAGTGAAGAGTCCATGGAAATCTGTCAGGTTGTACCCGGAGAAGGTGGATATAATGCAACAGAGAGTTCAAATCTGCTTCCTACAGTAGAAATTTATCCGTAGGAGGTAGTTTCACACATTTGTTTAACAAAAAAAGACTGCTTTAGGAATCTTTGACCAAAGCATGTGTGATAAATACTCAAATAAACAATTTTGAGTTGTCTATTGGGCTCGCAAGGGTTGCCAGACTGTATCCATTTCTATTTCCATAGGCTATCCTGCAAAGCCTCAAACTTAACTTTATGAAGTTGAAAATCTTAAAAAATTCTTGAAAGAAGTTTTTGAAAATATTTAATTTATATCTAGAAGTATATAATATACAGTTTGCTCTTCCACTACAAAAACTTACTGTAAAACAGAGTTTCTCAATCTTTTACCATCAATGCTTGACTTCAATTCACTGAGATTGTTTAAATATTCACAGTATATGTCTTGGTTGGATATGCGAACAGGATGGCCTGTTCTTTATATTCTTGCTGGTGAGGGAAATAAAAAGGAGAAAGAAAATAAATTAATGACTCAGATTTCTCCTCTGGTCTCTATCTCATGTATACTGATTATTAGCTTCAATGAGGGCCTCAAATTAATTAAAAAGGTGAAAAAAGGACTGGAAATTCATTTTTATGTTCTCATTGCTTAAACTTCATTTACTTTCTTCACACAATCGCAGAATCACAGAATATACTGAGTTTGAAGGGACTCACAGGAATCAAGTATAACTCCCAGCCCTGCACAGCACCGTGCCCAGGAGTCACACCATGTGCCTGAAAACATTGTCCAAATGCTTCTTGAACTCCAGCAGGTTTGGGCAATGATACTAGTCTACATTTCTTGCTGCATAGATGTTTATGACTGCAAATGAAAATGGGCACGAGATGTCCTTGTCCCACCTGTAGACAGTGGCAGAACTCCTGACTGGGTTCACTAGAGCAGGAATCTGGCCCAAGGCTGTTCCTTCTAAAGTTTCTTCTTCATATATGCTATAACTCCTTTTGATTGTGAGAAACACTGTTGCTTGTAACCCTTAAAATAATTTACCCTTCTGCTTCTCACCTGAAGGAATCTATGAAATTTTCTTTAATTCCTGATATAACCTCAGTAGGCAAACTCATTGATCTTTCCCTCTAAACAATCTTGCTAGCCTATAGTTGATAAAACTTGAGACACACAGAGTATTTAAAATTATGTCCATAATAACATTAACAGTCCTTTTACTGTAATACAACCCAGTCTCTCAATTTAATTCAATACTTCCGGAGTGAATCATTACCCTTCATGAGTTTTTTGTAACGTTAATATCAGAATTTTCCTCTCTTATTTCTTTGTGAGTTTTTAAGTCTTTGGAGTCTGGTTCTGCCTAGTAGTTCTACTTGCATACTACAATCTTCTTAATATTTCTACTTTCTTAAAGAAATCCAGCATCCACTTCACGCTCTTTCAAAGGGTATAGGATTATCACAGTGGGTTTGGATCAAGGGTTGGACTTGATGATCTCGGAGGTCTCTTCCAACCCGGTTAATTCTATGATTCTATGATTAGGTGTCTATTTATCTGTTGATTTATCTGGTTTTTATATTTGAATGGATCTTTCTCCTTGTGTATTCTTTTTTTTATACCTTAGATATGAACTTCCAAATATAGCATCTAATGTTCATTGACTTTCTTTCATGCTTACAAAGAAATGTGCTTGCTGAGACAGGTGCAACTTACTGTACATGTAGGAAGAATAAGAAGATGCGCATTGCTCTTCCCTGATACCTATTTTTGCATATGTACAATTGCATCTACCTTGACAAACAGATTGGTATTTTTCAAACGAGTTTTGTTAACCTTCACAAGATAAATACAATAAATGCTTAAAAAGAAATTAAAGTTGTAGCTTATGTCTTCAATGCTGTAATTCACTGTTGATCAAATCTTCCCATAGTAGTGATAGCAGCTTGTAAATGCTGATCTCATTATAGGTAAGGTTGAAATACTTAAGGGCAGGCATAATTTCTTTAAAAAGCACTGTACTTAGTAACTATTGTAATTATACTAGGAGACATAAGAGAAGAGATTAGTGAGACAAGTGACCTAGCTTTAATAATGTCATAAAAAACTGTAATTGCAAAATTATCCACTATGTTATAAATGTTCACCAACATAATATTCTAGTCACTCATCATTTGCAGCACTTCATAAAGTAAGCAATTATTTTTTCCGGTGTACAAATATCAATTCCATTAATTTTAATGATCCCCTCACTGTGAAATCCTGAGACCTGTATTTTTAGACATAGTACAAAATGCCTTCAGCTGTGACTGAAAAATGTATATTATAACAGAGTGCTTGGCTGCCAGCTTTCTAAATCTTAGTGCTAGCCATACTTAGAAAGATTTAGAGGTCAAGTTTGAGTTAAGAACTCAGAACTCCATAAAAATTCCTACAACCTACTCCAAATATATATTGACAATATGTCCCAAATTTCTTTCTTTTCAGATAGATTGTGTTTCCAGATAGATACGTTCATCTGTTCACCTGTTCGTCCATCCATCCATCCATCCATCCATCCATGCATCCATGCCAATCTATTCCACATTATTTTAATATTGTATCTTCAAGACTTAGGTCAACCCGAAAATGAAAAAGAACCCCAAAAGAACGTTAAATTGAATGAAAATGGAAAATATGATAAAAATCTATGTGTGGAATTTTTTTTCAATCCTGTAAGAAATGTTATTATTCAGAAGGATAAGGAATAGATCTGGTCCTTTTATTCCCCGAACTGCATTAACTTATTGTCAGAATGAACAAGAAAAACACATTTTCTCTATGAAGACAAATAAGTGAACTGCAATAGCAGCTTTCCTTTAAGTTCCCTGGCATTTTCTTCCAACATCTAAGTATGGGGGAACCTGCTGGACCGATCCACAAGACCAGTGCATGGTGTTTCTCCAGATCCATTACTGGCTAAGGTGGTATTATAACGCAGTTTGGTGTTTATCTTCACTTGCTGTTTGTTCTTGTACATTTTGTTCAAACCCTTGAGAACAGGGAATTCTTTAACACGTGAACTGAGCCAGGCACATTGTGGACCTTTCCTCTAGGTACTCCATGACGACAAGCAATAACATCTGTAATAAGAAATCCCAAATGAAAAAGGGCTTAACAAAGCAAAACACACTAGGCCTGAAAACGGGATACGGTTCAAAGCTATGTTACTACAGTTGAGGTGAGAAGAGAACTGTGCAAATATCTTCCTTCGGTGAAAGCTTTCATCTCATCTTGCTAGATACTAAGGATGTAATTCCTCTTGCCAATTCAGACTCTGTAACAGGTGTCTGGTCTAAGAGAGTCACTTAGACTGCCTGAGCAGTTGAGAAAAGTTGAGTAGGAGGAGAAACTTTAGAGAAAAACTCGTGTACCTTAGACAGGTTTAAATTAATTGCTTTTGAAAACACAACATGCTTTCAAGTAATGGTAATAAAAGCCTCACTTTCTCCTTATTGAGTCTGTATGCTCATTATACTGACACTGGGCTTAGACTAGATGCCCAGCTTTCAGACTCAGCTAGGATGTCTGATGAGTACCACCTACATTATTTTTAGAACAGAAACGCACTCTCCCGTCAACTATGATTCTGCTTTAGGCGTAGCACTGGCCATGAAGCAGACTAGAAATTTTGAATCTTACAAGGAAAGTCTCTCTTGCCCTTTCCAAATAGATCTTTACAAAAACTCCAGCCATGAGTTTCAAAATGTTTCAACAGAGGTATGCCGTGCAACCATTTATGTGAAAATAGGGTTAGACCAGCACAGAATTTTGCTGAAAACACAGTCATGGTGCTCATATTATACATCTGCTGGCTTTTTTTCAAGACTGCTGAGATGGTTTTTCAGCAACATCTGCTTACTGCTGGCTTCCAGAATTTCATGTAAATTCCACCTATTGTGATTTTTTAAAAACATGTTTTCTTACCAAAGACAAAAACCATGTTGTATTACCAAACACAGACTTCTTTGGTTTCCTCCAGCATTATTAGCAGTTGAGACAAAAAAAAAAAAAAATACTCTGCACTAAATTGTCAGGAAAAACAGTTTTGGCAGCATTACCAAGAACTGTAAATTTCCTTTTCTAAGGATACCAAATATATTCTTTTTTCTAGTACTTGTGGGGTATAATTTCCATGCTCTTACTCCTTTTACTGGTAACCTGGGCCTAATTTCTTGTTTTATGGTCATAACATCATGTTTATATTCAATTTCTGTGACTTCTTATTTTTATAATCTCTTTTGCAGGTTTGGTTTGGTGGTGGTGGTTGTTGTTTTGTTTGAGGTTTTTTTGTTGTTTTGTTTTTTTAATTGCTGAAAGAACTTAGAGAAGAGAAGGTTTTGGGATGACCTTATAGCAGTCTTTCAGTACCTAAAGGGGGGCTGCAAGAGAGATGGAGAGGGAATTTTTACAAGGGCATCTAGTGACAGGATAAAGGGGAATGGCTCTAAACTGAGAGGCGATTTAGATTAGATGTTAGGAAAAAATTCTTTACTGTGAGAGTGGTGAGGCACTGGAGCGGGTTGCCCAGAGAAGTTGCAGATGCTCAATTTGTGGAAATGTTCAAGGCCAGGTTGGATGGGGCTTTGAGTAATCTGGTCTAGTGAACCTGGAAGTAAATTATTTTTAGTGGCCCTTCCAACCCAAACCATTCTATGCTTCTACAATTTAGATATTTTAACTAAGCTCTAAATTATTTTTCTATTTCTAATTCTATTCTTCTGTAATGCTCATTCACTAAAGAAAAAACATATATCCCATAATATCTAGAGTGGTTAGTTTTCTATACTATAGATAGAAATACTATATAACAATTCAAATGACAATATGAAATGTTATGGAGCAGAGAAAATATTTTATATAATTATATACTGCTGTTAGATTATATAAAATGCACCACTGAAATGTATTACATGCTGATGAAGTGATTTATAAAAAGAATTTGTGCAAATTTCATTTCTGTGGTTTATATTTTTAATGAATAGTGCAGAAAACTGATGTTACTACAGTTCTCTATGCTTGACTTGTACAGATCTAGGGCAAATTAATTCCTGGTATAGTGCCATTAATTTTAACAGGAGTTACATCAGAGATATGAACTCATTCAGTTATTGCCAGCACCATCTGGAAATTTATAATGTCACAGCAATGTTTCACTTGCTGAAGACACATTCATGCTTTTTGTTTAGGATGGGAAGACAGAGATTAAAAACTGAAAATCACTTTAGCTAGCTCTATATCATCCTAAATTCCCTTGTAGGCTTTGTTATGTTTGGATGGTAAGATGTGAATTTAAATAATATTTAAATAAGCGTAACAGTGCAATCGAGAAGAAACCAAATAGGTGTCCTGAGACAAAACAATTTCAGGAATATCAACATAACGCTTTTTACAGTGGAGTGGATCTATAGAAGTGAGGTTTCCTTTGGCGTATATGCAGATAGGTGTCTCTGTCTGTCCTTCCTCACACAAATTTGTATCTCTGTTTTAATGCTGGCATGTTGGAACTTCACTCTGCGGACTAGAATAAATCTGTATCATGGAAATCCAACTCAACTATGTCATGCTTTGCTGCATTGCAAAATTCTGCCAGAAGTGTCAGAAACTTCATATTATCTTCCATTTGTTTAGGAGGTTGTATTGTTTGTTTTCATTATTTTTGCTGGCATTGAGTCCCGGAATTTATTTTTGAGTGATTGGAAACCATTGTCTAGTTTCTAAACTATGCTTTATCAATGTGGAAACATAAATGGCAGCTTAAACCATTTCCTTTTTCTCCTGCCTCTCCAGAGCACAGATAGGAATTATGCTTTAAATGAATTCTGATTTCTTGGCTGCTGTTCAGAAATGCACTGAGTATACCCAGGCCCAGCCATGTCAAAACCTCAGGTAGCTCAAGACCAAAACTACAGAATGGTGGGAATACGGGCAAAGCTATATGCTACAAAGCATATATAGATATTTGCATGCATATGTGTAGGTGTTTATAGCTGTGTAACAGATCTTTCTCTGTTATGCAATGCAACAACACTCCAGAGAAGGTTAAAAAAAAAAAAAAAAAAAAGAAAAAATGTCTATAAGCAAGACTAATTTAAGCTAATTAATTAATTACCACAAACCAGTTTTAATGTGACATCTTTAGGTCAGCATATTAAGGAACCTCGTGCAGAAATGGAGGAGTGCAAGTCTATGTGTTGTCCTGTTTAGAAAAATGATATTTCTATGCTTTAAGTATGTTCTTATTTCTCTTTTCCATGCAGAGAGTGTTCCTGGGCTGGGCAGCATGCCCAGCATGGTCCTCCTGCTGTGAGCCCCTGCAGACAGTGTAGCCCTCCAGGGCCAGGGGAAAGCGGCGTATTTGCTGGCAGCCAGGGGAGTGATGGAGCACAAAGCTGACAGTCACTTTCCTCATCTGTAGTCTCACTGAGTTACACAAAACAGGGCTAGAATTTTTGTTAAATGTAGTGGTTCGCTGAAATTCAAATACTGAGGTGAGTTAGCAAGTGTTTACCATAAATTTGCCATTAATGTAATCTCATAACTTTGCCTGAAGGTGCCTACCCTTAGAGGTTCATTTGTTTGACTATTAGGCCGTTGTCATTTGTGTCTGGTTTGTATTTACAAAACCCACAGTATTCATGAAAGCTGTTCACCTTTGAAATCAATGGAAGTGTTGCTGTGTAATTCACTGGAAATTACCACCTTTGTATACAGATATTTTTAATAATTATAGTTTATTTTTATTCAGCCAGGATACAGGTAAGAAATAAAAGATTTTTTTTCCCCAATGAATTCTTAATTTAAATAAATTGATTACATAGCTCTCTGATGCTAGGATGATGAAGTCAGATAGTGCCATAGATGTGTGTGTTTACATAAAGAAGAGAATTCGTGCAGCATAACCAGATAATTTATTTTTGTTGCAGTCAGCTTGGTAAGCTTGTTGCCTCTGGAATGTTAATAACCACCAATTTTTATGTAAAAAGGAGTGAAATACACAGTATTAGAAATACTCAGAAGAAGAATTTCTTCTCAAGGACAGTAAAAGCAAAGTGTCTAAAGTGTCACTAACCTACAAACCAGTCTCTCCCCTGTTCCAGTGTGGTCCCCTCAGTTGCACAGCAACTCTGGTCTCAAAGCCTGGAAACAGAACTTCCTCTATTCTCCAAACTCTCACTGCACAGACATTCTCTCTCAAGGTAGCAAGAGTAAAAAACCCTCTTAAAAAAGGACCAATCCCACCACCATGATGAAAGATGAAAGATGAAAGTATCATCTTTTAAACTGATTTCTTTACAAGAGATTATGAAAATATCAATGAATTTGGTAAATCAGTAAAAGTGCACTTAGATGTAGGGATGTAATAGTAAATCCAAAGAACAAAGGCAGGGAGAATAAACTACAAATCTGAATTTTAAAACAGATTCTGGTAAGTACATCTTCCCAATTTGTCAGTTATAATATTTATTTTTTTATTTGCACGTGAAGAGATGCCAAAGGGGAGACTTTCTGTCCATTGCAAGGATCCTTGACATAAGATTGACATGATATCAGATGGTATAAACTAATAGCATCCCAAAAGGTGATTGATGAGTCAGATCCCTTTCTATTACCCCAAATTCACTGCAGCTATGCCTTAATTTTTTTGCTCTACTTCTGAAGCTTGTGATCCAGAGAGTTCTGCTTTCATGTTTGCCAGTGAAGGACATACATGTTAAAGACTCCTCATGTTAAAGAAACGATACACTGTGGGGAGCCAGTGTCTGAGGTAATACTTTAACATGAACTCTACTCCCCACAGTACTCATTTTTTTGTAAATAACATAGAACAAATTACTCCTTTGTATGAACTGATGTGGTAGAAGGAACAAGTTCCATCCCAGTTGTGTATCAGTTACTAGTCCTGGTTTTCCTACACCACCCCTTCTCTGAAAGATCCAATCTGCCTCATGGGTTTTGACATGCCAAAAGTCAGCACTCTGCTGACTGTTCACATAGCAGCTCATGGTTGTATTTAATTTTTGCCACTACTTAATCACTGATTTCTGATGTAACATTTTTCCATGTTGAATGCTACAGCATATTTGACAGTAGCTTAGTGAAGATTTCAATGCCCGAGACTGCAGAAGAGAAGCACAGTTTTCAGAGCATTATGCTGCCATGTTCCCCAGAACCAAGAACAGCAGACAAATTTCTGTCTTTGTTATCCACCTGCTGACAGTCAGAGGATTTTTTTATCACAGGAGGCAGAGCTGAGTTGTGAATGTTTAGCTATAGCAGAGTTCTGGCTGCATTTAGCCAAAACATGAAATACTGAAAATGGAGTCTCTGAAGAAACAAGATACTAAGGAGTTTACGTTGCTGACATTTCATAGAATCATAGAATCATAGAATAGATTGGGTTGGAAAAGACCTCCAAGATCATCAAGTCCAACCCTGATCCAACTCCATTTACTATAGCATGGCACTAAGGGCCACATCCAATCTCTGCTTAAAAACCTCCAGGGATGGTGAATCCACCACCTCTCTGGGTAGGCAGTTCCAATGCCTGATTACTCTCTCTGTAAAGAATTTCTTCCTAACATCTAACCTAAACCTCCCCTGGCAGAGCTTGAGCCCATGTTCCCTTGTCCTATTGTTGGTTGCCTGGGAGAAGAGACCAAGCCCCACCTGGCTATATCCTCCTCTCAGGGAGCTGAAGAGAGTGATGAGGTCACCTCTAAGCCTTCTCTTCTCCAGACTAAACAACCCCAGCTCCCTCATTCTCTCCTCACAGGACTTGTGCT
>NW_020955610.1:877364-882915 GCF_003031625.1 Empidonax traillii | reverse complement strand
GGCCAGGATGCCATTGGCCTTCTTGGCCACCTGGGCACACTGCTGGCTCATGTTCAGCCTCCTGTCGATCAGCACCCCCAGGTCCCTTTCTGCCTGGCTGCTCTCCAGCCACTCTGTGCCCAGCCTGTAGCGCTGCAGGGGGTTGTTGTGGCCAAAGTGATCACAGACTACACCATCTCTTTTGCCCACAGAGAAATAAAACTCAGAGAGTTTTCTGAATTCACTTTCAAGAAGATGCAAGGCTCAACAATAAGGTGAATTGGTGCTTCAGTCTTACCATCTGCCCTAAAAACTTTATCTAGGGTCCAGCCTCAGAACTCCAAGAGAAAGGGTGTTTGTTCATGACTCGGTGGGGGTACTTTTTATAAATAGGTTTTCCCCACCCTGAAGAGCTTCTCTCTTTATGTGCAAATTAGGTATTGCATGCAGTCCATTTTTTGAGACCTTTCTGGAAAAGGTTCATAGGGTTTCAGCAAACCTGGGTGGTCTTGAACCCTCCCTACAGTCCATGCCCACTTCTCAGCCTCATTCCTGCACTCTCACTGGACTGAGTTGTACTTATCTCCAGGAAGTTGAACAAGGATGTTTGTTCAGGAAAAATGTTGCCTTATCTCCACACGGCCCTCTTCTCCAGCTACATCTTGTTTTTTCCTACCATGTGTTATTACCAACAAACCTTGTCGGTTATTATCAACAATCCTTGGTTGGCTCCACAGCCATCCAGCTATCATTGTTTGAGGAGTACAGATTAGCCCCTTATCTTCTGGGCTTCTACACTGACATAGGGAAGAAAGAGACGATGCATTGGTTATTTTCTTATACAAGCTTGAAGTTTTGTCTGGCTTTACAAATTTGTCATCTAGTAAGTATACTGTCAAACCTATGTAGCGTTGTCTTGATGAGTTGCCATCAGTTTGGACAGGTGAAAAAAGACCCAAACTCAATAAACAAGCACTGATACAATTTATTGTTGCCAAAGGATTAATTTTGTTGATATTGTCTCATCTGTCTCCTTTGCAGCCTGAAAAGTTTCAGCAGTGAATTACAGACACTCAGAGTTCCTTTCTGACTGACGTTTAGAGTGTTGTAAGCACAGGAAGAGATGGAGAAAGTCTGAAGTCTGCAGAAAAAAAATCCATAGAAACAAACCAAAGAAACTAGTTTGGGCAAACAGAGCTTCAGCTCTGGAAACACCAAATAAAAAACTTTTCATGTCTGGATGACAATTTAACAGACATTAAACCAATGACAAAGGTCAGTAAAATGGTTCATCTAGTATAGACAAGCTCTGAAACCTGTGAGTTTATAGCAATTACTAACTGTTGACTAAACCTGGCCTCTGCTTCTGAAGCATTACTCAAGTTTTGGAAAAAAAGACTGAACAGCAAATGCAATGTCTTGTCTTGTGAGATAATTTTCACTATGCACCTTCTGCCATAGAAATGAAAATAATAATAAAAACAACCGCTTATTCCTTTATCTTGTCAAGCTTGACCTATCTTGTTCAATTAGGATAGAATTAGACGCACTTTTCCAAGTACATCAGTTTTTATTCCCCAGGGATATATTTCTGCATGAAGAAAGGACTCTGAGGATTCCTCTCCCAGCAGGGCAGGGGTATCCTGAGCTGCATTTCCAGTGCTCAGAACCTGGCTCAGCTGCTCTGGTGAGCTTTACTTTAAAAGGCCTTCTCTACAATGATAAAATCGTACATCACTACTCTCATTGCAGTGCTAAACATCTATTAACACTGACAGTTGAGTAATGAGGTGACTGCAACAATTAATTTCCATGTTTCCATTGATCTAGGCTCTGGAAGATTTTTACACTGATTCTTTATGAACAGCTGAACACAGGAAGAGGCGGTAAAAAAGGGAGTCCTATGTTTCAGCACTTTCACCTTTCTGCTAGACATTGCCAAAAGGCCTCTGTCTTTGGATTGCTTCCCTGTTTTCCAGTTCGCTGAACACAGGGAGAATTGCTACTAGAAGTGTGTTTTTTGCAAAATCAGTGTAACTCTCACTTGATTTCATGCTGGTTCAGAATCCAGTGAAATAGCTTCACTCCTTTTCTGTTTCATGATGACAAGTCATTAGTAATGTTACCAGGAGACCAAAATATCATTGGAATAGGCATTGAATGTATCTAATTTGAAGGTATATAGGCATTGAAGATATCTAATTTTTTTACATGTTTTGTTCTGTTGTTTTTTTTTTTCCCCAAGTAAAATAATAGCCTTAAATAACATTGCAATATTTAAAAAAATCCAAAATCACTAAAAATGAGTGATTGCTTTAAATGCAGGAGACAAAAAGCAGGTTTTCCCAAAAGGCAGGTCCTGTCAGTTCCTGCATTTCTGTTTATAGCTCTACACTTGAAATCACTATCCTGGTTAGGGGTGTAGGAGGCCTGCATCAGTTCAGTAAAGATCTCTAGACTGTGTCTTGGTAACAATAACTAACAACAGACACAACCAAATGTTACCATGGTTTCAATATTTTTGAAAGGCAATTAGATTTGCGTCTTGCATACATGGACATAGGTCCACTGAAAGTTGTATCAGTTTATGATGAGATTTGCACCTACTACTTTCAATAGACCACTCACTTTCAGAAGTGAGAACTTAAAAGTGGGCTTGAGAGTCACCTTGTCTCATTCCAGCTGCTGACAGAAAGGCAGGAGAGGTCTCAGGAAATAGGATGTACATGGGGCATGACAGAGTTTATCTTCCCAGTACAACTATGTGCAAAAGAGGTTCCAAAAGGGGCAGTGACACCACTATCTGTGACCATGGCTGTGCAAACAGCCACAACCTCCCAGCATCCAGTTAGCCTGGCTGGATTGGATTAGGGTGGCTGTACTGGGTCTGGATGTAAATAAATGGTTAAAGTTCAGTTCTGAATGTCCCATAGATACTGTTGTCTAGCATAAACAAAGCCTGGATAAACACTAAAATAGCTCTAAAATAACCCTAAGGCTGCTTCTGCAATTCTGAAATTAAATTAATCCAGTCAATACTTGTATTGAACACTATACTAAGGACTAAGTTTTTCTGAAAAGTAATTAATTATTTGACTCCCTCTACCAATCATTGTAGCCATGGTAGTGCTGCTTAAAGAATAGGACTTCACTGTGCCAGGTGCTACATTAATGTGCAAGAGGCAGTGTCTGCCTCTAAGATCTTTGCATCTGCTGTGCATGAAGCCCAAATGCAGATGGATTCCCACACTGCATACAAAAATAGGCAGCTGAATCTGATGTCTGGGGGACTGATCTTCATTTCACTTCCAGAGCCAAGGGTTTGGATCAGCCTCGCTGAGTTACTGTCCCTGAACCATACTGCTCTCTTCTGCAGGCCTTTTTCCCATGTGTGTTTATTCCCACACATGCTTGTATGCAAATTTATAATCTAGTAAATAAATAAAGAGAGGTAAGGGGAAGTCAGTTGGTTTGCAATTTGCCTCACATAACAGTTTACAGTGCCTCCAGTGCCATCTTCACCCACCAGTAATTTGCAAATTCAGTAATTTGCAAAGACTGACTAACCAGCCTCTAGAGACAGCTATGCACAAGCTAAGGAGGAAGCCCTCTATTCAATGAGATCTCAATCATGTTTTAAACAGCATGCTCAGAAAACAGTGTGGCAGGCATTTATATCACTTGCTGAAGACCACTACTGCACCAGTAGTGGTGTAGCAATAGGTCTGAACTCAAAAAGGCAGTTCAACAGATCTTCAGGAGTGACAAGTAACAAGATAGACTGAAGCACAGGAAAATTTTGGCTTTCTGACACATAGGAGACAAACCAACACCTTCCAGCTTGTTGGCTACCACACCTGCCAGCCAAAGTGTAAATTTTTATTGAAGTATTTGTTTTGTAAAATAAGAGAAATGTGATCTACCAGCCATAGAAAGCACGCTTGGCATGATTCACTGCAAATAAATCTCAACGGTAAAACGAATGCCTGGCCCCTGGTGTGGGAGTGTAGTCATTGATTTTGGTGAGGTCGCTCCACCTGTTTCAGTCTGCTCTCTGTCTGGTCAACAATTTGCTATGAAAAATGCCTTTCAATTCTGCATTTGTTTATGTCATGAGTCTGCAAAATCTGAATTTCAGACTGTCATTGAATTTCATGCCCAGACTGAAGGACTGTATCCTGACATGTTTTGGCTTTATTGCTACCAAATCCTCCAAACTGTTCCAGCCAAGAAGTAACAAAGGAAGCAAAAGTCAAATTCAGCCTGATCACCACCTTGATTTGGTCTCGTACACATCCACCAAAAGCCTATGCTAGCTCTGCATAAGGAGAAGTGTAAACAGGCCTTATTAAGGACATTAAAAGTACAAAAAGTACCGATTTACCACATATTTATGACTAGGTTTGTTTTTTAAAATGGCTTCATAGAGGAGTGCTTGTAGACTGCATTCCGGTTTTGCTACCAGTTTTTCTTAAATAGTTATCTCCCTGCTTCCGTCCTTAATGCCTTAAGAGATTTTCAGAACTTGTTTATCTACATTTAATTTCCTTTCTAAAAAGGAAAATACCATTTTATTTTTTCTATAATTTTTTCCATAAAGTCTACTTAAAGTTCCTTTCAGTTTTCAGTTTTGCAGTGGTTTTTTTTCTAATTTTTAAAGCAAACTTCATATCTAACCTTAGTCTCTGAATTCCTCTCTTTCAATCCTTCTGATAGCAATGACCTCTGTAAGAGCCATTTACAAATGAGGAGATGCACAAAAATAATGTCAGCCCTCAATCCTTCAATTTATATTGAAGGTAATTTATATTTTCTTGTAAGGTCATAAAGATTAAGGTGTTTTTTTTTTTGTTGTTAATAATTCAAAAGTGAACATCCCTGTAAATTGCTGGGAAGAAAATCTCTGTGTTCAGTTTATCAACAAGGCTTTAATTCAGCAGTTGTGAGCTAGTGGAGAGCCTGGCTCAAAAACTGGCTTGGTGCATCTGGGGAAAACTCTACAGGACAGATAGAATTCCACATATACAGCTGAATGTGTCAGCTCTCTGCTAATTATCGCTAGTTAATGGAGGGAGAGGAGCATGTTCCTCCAATATCTATGGCAAGAGGAGAAAAAAATAATACCTGGATATTTCCATGGTCTATGAAGGGTCCTACACAGAACTGAGCCTACTGCTAGCAGGCTAAAGCTAGATGTAGGATCTCACTGAGCAAAAGGTAAATGATTAGAAAATATCAGGGAGTTGTCTAAGAGGCAGACAATACAAGGAAAACCACCTGGCCACCCCTGCAGTCCAGTCTCCTTGTCTCTTCTGCTTTGTGCAAACCACCTGAGAGCAGAGACTGCAAGTCTAAGCCTGCAAATCTAAGCTTTCATGGAATCATAGAATCATAGAATAGATTGGGTTGGAAAAGACCTCCAAGATCATCAAGTCCAACCCCTGATCCAACTCCATTTACTATAGCATGGCACTAAGAGCCACATCCAATCTCTGTTTAAAAACCTCCAGGAATGGTGAATCCACCACCTCTCTGGGTAGGCTGTTCCAATGCCTGATTACCCTCTCTGTAA